>NC_080379.1:96031473-96245724 GCF_014773155.1 Arachis stenosperma | reverse complement strand
GGATTCACCATCTTTTTGTTTGAAGGTTTGAACATCCACTCTCAGCTTGCTCAGCTTTGAGGAGGAAAGAACTTATCTAAGAATGCAGTGACAAGCTTATCCCATGAGTCCAGGCTATCCTTGGGTTGAAAATCCAACCATACTCTAGCTCTGTCTCTTACAGCAAAAGGGAAAAGCAAGAGTCTGTAGACTTCTGGATTAACTCCATTTGTCTTTACAGTGTCACAGATCTGCAAGAACTCGTTAAAAACTGGTAAGGATCTTCAGATGGAAGTCCATAAACTTGCAGTTTTGTTGCATTAATGCAACTAGTTGAGGCTTAAGCTCAAAGTTATTGGCTCCAATGGCAGGAATGGAGATGCTTCTTCCATCAAACTTGATGTTGGCTTTGTGAAGTCACCAAGCATCTCCTTGCATTATCATTATTATTTTCGGCCATCTTTCCTCTTGTTCGAAATTTTCTAAAAGGTTGCTTCTGGATGTTGTAATTTAGCTTCTTTTAATTTTCTCTTCAGAGTCCTTTCAGGTTCTGGATCAACTTCAACAAGAGTGCCTTTGTCCTGTTCCTGCTCATATGAAAGAAAAGGGAACACAAAAAAAGAAAGAAGGAATCCTCTATGTCACAGTATAGAGATTCCTTTATGTTAGTAGAAAAGAAAGGGGTAGAAGAAGAGGAATGGATTCGGATTTTTGATGAAGAGGGTGAAGAGAAGTGTTAGTAATTAATAATTAAATAGAAGAGGAAGAGAAGAGAAATTTCGAAAATAATTTTTTTTTTGAAAAGGAGTTAGTGATTTTCGAGAATTAAAGATAAAATAAAATTAAAATTAAAATTTAAAACAATTAATTAATTAAAAAGAATTTTGAAAAAGGGAAGAAATATTTTCGAAAATAGAGGAGGAAAAAGTAGTTAGGTAGTTTTGAAAAAGATAAGAAACAAACAACAAGTTAGTTAGTTGATTGAAAAAAATTTGAAATCAAAATTGAAAAAGATAAGAAGATAGTAAGTTAGATAAGATATTTTAAAATCAAATTTTGAAAAAGATAAAATTTTAAAAAGAATAAGATAAAGAGATAAGATAAAAGTTTTAAGAAAAAGATATTTGAAAAAGATTTAGTTTTTAAAAAAAACTTAACTAACAAAAAACTACAAGATAAGATTCTAGAACTTAAAGATTGAACCTTTCTTAACAAGAAAGTAACAAACTTCAAATTTTTGAACCAATCACATTAATTGTTAGCTAATTTTCGAAATTACATATAAAGATAGAAAAAGATTTTGAAAATATTTGAAAAATATTTTTGAAATTTTCGAAAAATAGAAAAAAATGAAAAAGATATGATTTTTGAAAAAGATTTTGAAAAGATAAGATTTTTAAAATTGAAATTTTGATTTGACTTGTAAGAAACAACTAATTTTGAAAATTTTTTGACCAAGTCAACCCAAAATTTCGAAATTTTGGAGGGAAATAAGGAAAAGATATTTTTTTGATTTTTAAATTTTTAAAGAAAAACACAAAAATGACCCAAAACATGAAAATTTTGGATCAAGACACAAGATGCATGCAAGAATGCTATGAATGTCAAGATGAACACCAAGAACACTTTGAAGATCATGATGAACATCAAGAACATATTTTTGAAAATTTTGATGCAAAGAAAACATGCAAGACACCAAACTTAGAAATTTTTAATGTATGAAAAATATGAATGCAAAAATGCACATGAAAAACAAGAAAAACACAAAACAAGAAATCATCAAGATCAAACAAGAAGACTTGTCAAGAACAACTTGAAGATCATGAAGAACACTATGAATGCATGGGATTTTCGAAAAATGCAAGAAAAAATTTTTTTAAAAGCATGCAATTGACACCAAACTTAAAATTTAACACAAGACTCAAACAAGAAACACAAAATATTTTTTGATTTTATGATTTTCTAATTTTTTTGGATTTTTATTAATTATTTTCGAAAATAATGTTTAAAAACACGAAAAATTTAAAAGAAAAATTTTGAAAAAGATTTTTGAAAAGAAAATTACCTAATCTGAGCAACAAGATGAACCGTCAGTTGTCCATACTCGAACAATCCCCGGCAACGGCGCCAAAAACTTGGTGGACGAAATTGTGATCAATGTATTCTTTGAGTAGTACTTATATAGAAATTGAAATTGGCACGAGTGAAATCACAACTCCGTTCAACTAACCAGCAAGTGTACTGGGTCGTCCAAGTAATACCTTACGTGAGTAAGGGTCGAATCCACAGAGATTGTTGGTATGAAGCAAGCTATGGTCACTTTGCAAATCTCAGTTAGGGAGATTAAAGAGTAATTGTGATTATCATTAAATAGAAAGGAATAATAAAAGGGATAGAAGTACTTATGTAGATTCATTGGTAGGAATTTCAGATAAGCGGAATGGAGGTGCTGTAGAGCTCTAGGACGCCTGCTCTCCTATTCCTTCTACCCAATCCTTCTTACTCCTCTCCATGGCAAGCTTTGTATAGGGGTTCACTATCAGCTGTGGCTACTTTCATTCCTCTCGGGGAAATAACCTGCACGGCTGTCACTCGCGCAGCTAACCAGTCTGGAGGCATCACCCATGGTTGATAGCTACATCCCATCCTCGCAGTGAAAGCTATGCACGCACTCTGTCACAGTACGGCCAATCACCGGTTGGTTCCCGCTCCTACTGGAATAGAATCCCTCTTTTGCGTTTGTCACTAACGCCCAGCAGGTTAAAGTTTGAAGCACGTCACAGTCATTCATGAACGGAATCCTACTCGGAATACCACAGACAAGGTGAGACTTTCCGGATTCCCAGGATCCTACTCGGAACACCACAGACAAGGTTGGACTTTCCGGATCCAGATAAATGCCGCCATCCATCTAACTTATACCACGAAGATTCTGTTGGAGAATCTAAGAGATATCATTCAAGCCTTGTTACACGCAGAACGGAAGTGGTTGTCAATCACGCGCGTTCATAAGTGAGAATGATGATGAGAGTTATTAGCTCATCACATTCATCATGTTCTTGAGTACGAATGAATATCTTGGAATAAGAATAAGATAGAGAATTGAATAAAAGAAAATAGAACTTCATTAATCTTTGAGTACAGCAGAGCTCCACACCCTTAATCTATGGTGTGCAGAAACTCCACCGTTGAAAATACATAAGTAAAAGAAGGTTCAGGCATGGCCGAATGGCCAGCCCCCTAAACGTGATCAATGATCTCCTAAGATGAAGAATAAAACAAAACTGAGATCAAAGATGATTGATACATTAGTAAATCATCCTATTTATAATAAATTAGCTCCTAGGGTTTACATGAGTAAGTAATTGATGCATAAATCCACTTCCGGGGCCCACTTGGTGTGTGCTTGGGCTGAGCTTGATTTATCCACGAGCAGAGGCTCCTCTTGGAGTTGAATTTCGAGTTATGATGTGCTTTGGGCGTTCAACTCCGGATTATGACGTTTTTCTGGCGTTTAACTCCAGAAAGGAGCGTGTACTTGGCGTTCAACGCCAGTTTGCGTCGTCATTCTTCGAATAAAGTATGGACTATTATATATTGCTGGAAAGCCCTGGATGTCTACTTTCCAACGCCGTTTAGAGCGTGCCAATTGGAGGTCTGTAGCTCCAGAAAATCCATTTCGAGTGCAGGGAGGTCAGATTCCAACAGCATCAGCAGTCCTTTTGTCAGCCTTTTTCAGAGTTTTGCTCAAATCCCTCAATTTCAGTCAGAATTTACCTGAAATCACAGAAAAACACACAAACTCATAGTAAAGTCCAGAAATGTGAATTTAACATAAAAACTAAGGAAAACATCCCTAAAAGTAGCTCAAACTTACTAAAAACTATATAAAAACAATGCCAAAAAGCGTATAAATTATCCGCTCATCAATGACCTTACACTCTCCTTTTGGATTCTCTTCTGTATTGCTTGGGAGAGTACTAGGAGGGAGTTTAGTAACTTTCTTACTCAGCTAACCCACTTGTGCCTCCAAGTTTCTAATGGAGGACCTTGTTTCAATCATGAAACTTTGAGTGGTTTTGATTAGATCAGAGACCATGGTTGCTAAGTCAGAGTGGCTCTGTTTAGAATTCTCTGTCTGTTGCTGAGAAGATGATGGAAAAGGCTTGCCATTGCCAAACCTATTTCTTCCACCATTATTGTTGTTGAAACCTTGTTGAAGTCTCTGTTGATCCTTCCATGAGAGATTTGGATGATTTCTCCATGAAGGGTTATAGGTGTTTCCATAGGGTTCTCCCATGTAATTCACCTCTTCCATTGAAGGGTTCTCAAGATCATAAGCTTCTTCTTCAAATGAAGCATCCTTAGTACTGCCTGGTGCAGCTTGCATTCCAGACAGACTTTGAGAAATCATATTAACTTGCTGAGTCAATATTTTGTTCTGAGCCAATATGGCATTCAGAGTATCAATCTTAAGAACTCCTTTCTTCTGATTCGTCCCATTGTTCACAGGATTCCTTTCAGAAGTGTACATGAATTGGTTATTTGCAACCATTTCAATGAGTTCTTGAGCTTCTGCAGGCATCTTCTTCAGATGAAGAGATCCTCCAGCAGAGCTGTCCAATGACATCTTGGACAGTTCACACAGACCATCATAGAAGACACCTATGATGCTCCATTCAGAAAGTATGTCAGAGGGACACTTTCTGATCAATTGTTTGTATCTTTCCCAAGCTTCATAGAGGGATTCACCTTCCTTCTGTCTGAAGGTTTGGACTTCCACTCTAAGCTTACTCAATTTTTGAGGTGGAAAGAACCTTGCCAAGAAGGCATTGACTAGCTTTTCCCAAGAGTTCAGGCTTTTTTAGGTTGTGAGTCCAACCATATCCTAGCTCTGTCTCTTACAGCAAAAGGGAATAGCATAAGTCTGTAGACCTCAGGGTCAACCCCATTGGTCTTGACAGTGTCACAGATTTGCAAGAATTCAGCTAAAAACTGATGAGGATCTTCCAATGGAAGTCCATGGAACTTGCAATTTTATTGCATTAGAGAAACTAATTGAGGCTTAAGCTCAAAGTTGTTTGCTCCAATGGCAGGGATAGAGATGCTTCTCCCATAGAAGTCGGGAGTAGGTGCAGTAAAGTCACCAAGCACCTTCCTTGCATTGTTGGCATTATTGTTGTGTTTGGCTGCCATGTCTTCTTCTTGTTTGAAGATTTCTGTTAGGTCCTCTATAGAGAGTTGTGCTTTAGCTTCTCTTAGCTTTCGCTTCAAGGTCCTTTCAGGTTTAGGGTCAGCCTCAACAAGAATGCTTTTGTCTTTGCTCCTGCTCATATGAAAGAGAAGAGAACAAGAAAATATGAAATCCTCTATGTCACAGTATAGAGATTCTTTGAAGTGTCAGAGGAAAAGAAGAATAGAAGGAGGAGGTAGAAGAATTCGAACTTATCAAGAGAGATAGGGTTCGAATTGTGCATTGAGGAGGAGTGTTAGTCCATAAATAGAAGGATGTGAGAAGAGGGGAAGAAATTTTCGAAAATTAAAGTGAATTAATTAAAAGAAATTTTGAAAAAAGGTAATTGATTTTCGAAAACTAAGATTGGAAAAAAAAAGTGATTTTTGAAAAAGATTTTGAAATTAGAAATCAAAAAGATATGATTGAAAACTATTTTGAAAAAGATGTGATTAAAAATATATGATTGAAAAGTTATGTTAAAAAGATATGATTGAGAAGATATGATTTGAAAAAGATTTGATTTTGAAAAATTATGAAAACTTGAAAAAAAATTTGAATTAAAAACAAAATCTTCCTTCTTGTGCCATCCTGGCGTTAAACGCCCAGAATGGTATCCATTCTGGCGTTTAACGCCCAAAACTCACCTCCTTTGGGCGTTAAACGCCCCCTGGCTGGCGTTTAAACGCCAGTTTTCTTTCCTCACTGGGCGTTTTGAACGCCCTGCTTTTTCTGTGTAATTCCTTTGCTGTATGTTCTGAATCTTCAATTCTCCGTATTATTGACTTGAAAAGACATAAATTAAAAAATTTTTTTGAATTTTTAATGATGAGGAATAATCAAAATGCAACTAAAATCAAATAAACAATGCATGCAAGACACCAAACTTAGAAGTTTGTATACTACTGACACTAACAAATTGAGAATGCATATGAGAAACAACAAAACACTCAAGACAAGAGAATTTAAAGATCAGATCAAGGAAATCATCAAGAACAACTTGAAGATCAATGAAGAACACCATGCATGTAATTTTCGAAAATTAGAGGAATAAAGACATGCAATTGACACCAAACTTAAAATTAGACACTAGACTCAAACAAGAAACATAAAACATTTTTTTGATTTTAAGATTTTATAATTTTTTTGGATTTTTCGAAAATTATATGGAAAAGAAAATAAAGAGATTCAAAATTTTTAATAAGAATTCCAGGAATTATGCAATGTTAGTCTAAAGCTTTAGTCTAAAGAAATTAGACATGGCTAGCCAAGCTTCAGCAGGACATTGCATTCAAGAGCTAAATTGATGAGAATCAATCAGCTTTGGTGATGATGAAAACATCACCTTGAAACTCTAGAATTCTTTCTTAAAAATTCTGAAGAGAAATACCTAATCTAAGCAACAAGATGAACCGTCAGTTGTCCAAACTCAAACAATCCCCGGCAACGGCGCAAAAAACTTGGTGTTGTTGCCGGATCAAAACTTGGCACTGTTATTGCAGGGAACAAATGCGAAATTGTAGTTAGGACATTTAATTCCCCGGCAACGGCGCCAAAAACTTGGTGCACGAAATTGTGATCATCAATGGCGCCATCAACATGGTACGCTCAATTGCAAGAGATAAACATTCAAGCCTTGTTTGCTTGTAGAACGGAGGTGGTTGTCAGGCACGCGTTCATAAGTGAGAATGATGATGAGCGTCACATAATCATCACATTCATCATGTTCTTGGGTACGAATGAATATCTTAGAACAAGAATAAGCTGAATTGAATAGAAGAACAATAGTAATTGCATTAATACTCGAGGTACAGCAGAGCTCCACACCTTAATCTATGGTGTGTAGAAACTCCACTGTTGAAAATACATAAGTGATAATAGTGATCATTGGCTTCGGCCCCAGAGAGGGAACCAGAAGAACCAAGATGAAAATACAATAGCAAAAGGTCCTATTTGTAGAGAACTAGTAGCTTAGGGTTTACAAAGATGAGTAAATGACATAAAAATCCACTTCCGGGCCCACTTGGTGTGTGCTTGGGCTGAGCATTGAAGCTTTCATGTGTAGAGACTTTTCTTGGAGTTAAACGCCAGCTTTTGTGCCAGTTTGGGCGTTTAACTCCCATTCTTGTGCCAGTTTCAGCGTTAAACGCCAGAATTCTTGAGCTGACTTGGAACGCCTGTTTGGGCCATCAAATCTCGGGCAAAGTATGGACTATTATACATTGCTGGAAAGCCCAGGATGTTGACTTTCCAACGCAATTAAGAGCGCGCCAATTGGGCTTCTGTAGATCCAGAAAATCCACTTCGAGTGCAGGGAGGTCAGAATCCAACAGCATCTGCAGTCCTTTTCAGCCTCTAAATCAAATTTTTGCTCAGGTCCCTCAATTTCAGCTAGAAAATATCTGAAATCACAGAAAAACACACAAACTCATAGAAAAGTCTAGAAAAGTGAATTTTAAATAAAAACTAATAAAAATATAATAAAAACTAACTAAAACATACTAAAAACATACTAAAAACAATGCCAAAAAGCGTATAAATTATCCGCTCATCACAGCTCAGTCTAATTACACTACTACTGAAAAGGAGCTTCTTGCTATTATTTTTGCTCTGGATAAATTTCGAGCCTATTTACTTGGTACTAAGGTAGTAGTATACTCAAACCATGCAGCTCTAAAATATTTATTAGCTAAAAAAGACTCCAAATCAAGGTTGATACGTTGGATACTATTGCTACAAGAATTTGACTTAGAAATTAAGGATAGGAGTGGTAACCAGAATTTAATGGCAGACCACTTGAGTCACCTTGAGCACATTAAGGATGACTCCACTCCTATCAATGATGCTTTCCTATTTGATAACTTGCATGCAGTATCTGAAGTAGCTCCTTGGTATGCACTCGTAGCTAATTATCTAGTTCGCCATACTTTCCCTCCCAATTTTACTAAGCATCAAAGAGACAAGCTAAAAAGCGAGTCCAAATATTATATATGGGATGATCCATATTTATAGAGGTGTGGTGCTGACCAGGTAATTAGAAGGTGTGTACCCCAATCAGAATTCCAGTCCATTATAGAGGCTTGCCACTCTACCGAGAGTGGGGGACATTTTGGCCCTTAAAGAATAGCTAGAAAAATTTTAGACTGTGGATTCTGGTGGCCTACTCTTTTTAAAGATGTTGCTACCTTTTGTAAATCTTGTTCCCCATGTCAAAGGTTTGGTAATATATCCAAGAAGGATGAGATGCCTCAACAGATTATACTTTTCTGTGAAATTTTTTATGTATGGGGCATTGACTTCATGGATCCATTTCCAAACTCTAGTGGTTACCTTTATATACTGTTAGCTGTAGATTATGTTTCTAAATGGGTGGAAGCAATTCCTACCCGTATTGATGATGCTAACACTGTTGTTTCCTTTGTTAGAAACCATATTATCTGTTGCTTTGGATCACCACGAGCAATCGTGAGCAATCAAGGCACTCACTTTTGTAACATGAGACTCACAGGATTACTGAAGAAGCATGGGATTATTTATAAAGTAGCAACAGCTTATCATCCCCAGAGCAATGGGCAAGCAGAGGTATCTAACAGAGAGATTAAACGCATTCTGGAGAAGATAGTAAAGCCTCATAGGAAGGACTGAAGTGCTAGGTTACAAGATGTACTCTGGGCATATCGAACAGCGTACAAGACACCCAATGGGATGAGCTCCTTCCGCTTAGTATACGGTAAGGCTTGCCACCTTCCAGTAGAAGTGGAACACAAGGCCTTTTGGGCTGTAAAGGAATGCAACATGAATTTTAAGGAAGCTGGTGCTGAAAGGAAGCTGCAACTAGCAGAATTAGAGAACCTTCACCTAGAAGCATATGACAACTCCAGGCGATACAAGGAAAAGAAGTAGGCCATCCATGACAAGCACATAAAAAGGAGAGAATTCAAACCAGGGGAGTTAGTTCTTCTTTATAACTCCAGAATGAGGCTTATTCCAGGCAAACTGTGATCAAGATGGGAAGGCCCCTACAGAGTAGAAAAGGCAGAGCCATACGGAGTTTTTCACCTGCATCATCCTTCTAGCTCCAAATTCATTAAGGTCAATGGACACCGCCTAAAGCTTTATCATGGTGAGAAGATGAAGGATCACATAGAGCTAGAGGTCTTCCTCCTGGAAGACCCACCAATAGAAGCTGAATGAGCCTAAAGACCGTCCAACTTAAGGAAATAAAAGCAAAGTGCTAGGTGGGAGACAACCCACCATGGTATGATCGTTCCATTTTAGTCTTAGTTTTACTTTTTAATTTTCTACTTTATTTTTTTTCTTAATGACTCTTCTCAGAACCTCTGCACTTAGTTTGCATCTGCATTCGCATTCTGCATAAAAAAGGGAGGGAGCGGGTTGGGGGGAAGCACGCGACACGCAAGCGTTGCTGACGCGTACGCGTCATATGTGCTTTCATAACTAGAAGAAAAGAAGAAAAAAGCTACACGGGAGCTTGGCTGGAGGTGTGCCATAGGCACAACCATGCCCACGCAAACGCATCCGTGATGCGTCCGCGTCACTTGCAAAATCCGCCTTCCACGCGAGCGCGTCACTTACGCACACGCGTGACCCTGCAATTTCGACATAAATAGGTGTCTGGCAGAATGTTATGATGGAATAGGGATGGAGTTGTGCTGGAAGCACAAGCCCCATCACGCGAACGCGTGCCCCACGCGTCCGCATCATTATTCAAATAGAGCCTATTCATGCGTGCGCCTCACCCACGCGCACGCGTCACCCTAAATTTTGGCAATGTGCGTATGAAACCGAGACTTGTGCGTGAACAATGCAGCTTTCGTGCCAATAGCACAAATTAGGTCACGCGTACGCGTGATCCACGTGTCCGTATCACCTGAAATTATCACAAACCATGTGACCGCATGCTCCACGCGTCCGCGTCACATGCTACGCACAGCTTATCCAGATCAGCGCCAGATATCTTATCTTTTCTTCCCCAATCCTAATTTCTCTTATCCCTTCTTATTTCTTTCTTCTCCCTTCTTCCTTATTTATTCTTTCTTATCATTCACTCTCTCCTCCCTTATTTTTCACATCCATTATCAAGGTTCTTTGCATTTCTATTATTCTTTTTCTCTTTATTTATGTTTTCTTCTTCCTTTTTCCCTTTCTTTTCTTTTTCATTATCTATGTTTTCTTTTTCTTTCTTTTTCTTTTTATATTCTTTTGATTGATGTTAGATATTTAATTGGGTGATTGTTTTTCTTCTATATTTTACTTGTGAGTATATTAAGGAATAACTTGACAATTAATATTACTTCCTAAAAAGGGTTGCTTGCATGTTCACTTTAATGCTTTCAATAACATATTTACCACGCATGCTAAGTGTTTGTGAAAAAGCCCGTATGGCATTGTTTATTATTTTAAATTATTCTATTCTACAACTCTACTGCCTGTTTTTCACAAAACCCCCTTTATATTTTATTGATTAAATAGAATTGTCAAATATAAACAGACTGTTAGTTTGAAAAAGTTGATAATCTAACTTGGACATTAATGCTTGATCTGTGCTACTCATGCCTTTGCCAGCATGCCAATAAACATCTTGCATTTAATTGCCATTACATGCACTTGCTATGTTTTCATTGATGAACTGATCACATGTAGTCATGACCATGTGTTAACGACATCTTTCTTTACCGTGCATTGATTATCATGTATCCTACTCTCTTCCTTCCTCTAACCCTTGAAGTTTTAAAGTACTTACCCTTTCCCTTTCAGGATGGCCACAAGAAGGGTAAAGAGAAAGCTACTCCCAAACCACCAACAAGGAAAGGAACAAAAAGAGCACTAATGGCAGAGCCATCTTCAACAGCTGTAAAGCCCTCAACAAAGCGAATCAAAAAGATCATCAAGGTCGATGAAAAAGAGAAATCCTTTCCAGCAAAGGACATTGCGCGGTTCACTAACTGCTACTGTGAGCAGATGTTCCCCATACTCACTGGGCAGAACTATAGCAATGAATACCTACTCATCCTCCCGAACCATATCGTTGAATTTGTTGAACCCCGCATTGAGCAAAGACAATGGGAATTCTTACGAAGACGGCCACAGCAGGTTAATCTATCA
This sequence comes from Arachis stenosperma, assembly GCF_014773155.1. Classification (NCBI taxonomy): domain Eukaryota; kingdom Viridiplantae; phylum Streptophyta; class Magnoliopsida; order Fabales; family Fabaceae; genus Arachis; species Arachis stenosperma. The sequence continues at coordinate 96,234,386 of NC_080379.1, read as the reverse complement.
TGAGTAGTTGAATTCTACTCCAATTTTCACATGCCGACACTGTAGTCTGTCTATATTCATCAGAAGCAAGTCCCTATAACTGAAGAGGCCATTCAACAAGCTTTAAAACTTCCCCCTGCCCCTGAAGGATTGGACGCATTTCAATAAGCCTCTGTCCAACACCAGACATACAAATTTGACTGGGACGCCGTTCTCAGAGTTATGGCACAACCTGGCAGCAGATGGATCTATGGATACCATCGATCCTGACCTAAGGGAATATTGGCTTCAGCACTGACCTTGGAGGCTCGAGTATGGGCACAGATTATGTCCCACTACATTTTTATGAGTACTCATGAGTCCTCCTTCACTGCAAACATGGTTGTTCTACTACGGTGTATCCTTATAGACCAGCATCTCAATTTACCAAGACACATCCGAAATGCTATGGGATACATACAAATTGCGGGCAACTTACCTTTTCTTACCTTGATTTCAGATCTAGTCTCAGCAGCCGGAGTCTCCTACAGAGTTAGGGATACCAAGACCATACTTCCGCAGAATAATCAGTACGTCCCTAACGGGAAGTACATCAGATCTCCAGTAGCCACGACTAGCCGGCCTACGCCGGCGATATTCCTTCTCCTTCCACATCACAAGCACCTCTAACAAACCAACTGCTCCATCAGATACTTGAGAGATTGGACCGGCTAGACCGGCAAGAAAAGCGAAGAGAGTGTTGTAACAAGCGCCGATTCACATACCTCAAGGAGCTACTTGTTGGCAACCACCCACCCGAGGAGGATCTGGACTCTACTTCTTTTACTAGCACAGGGAGCCATGACGCTCCCGCTTGTGGAGACACTGCTACTAGTCCCCCTTTGTTCTTGACAGATGGCACCGAGGACGGTGCAAAGCTTTAAGTGTGGGGAAGTCGATCAGTACCTGACTTCCGGAGGTAATTTCTCTTCCTTAACACCAATAAAATAGGATATTTATTTATTTTTCTTTTAATTAGGATAAGATAGATTGCATTGTAATAGGTTATTTGTATGCAAGATCTATTTGGTTGAAATATAATAAGTTTCTTTTTAAGACCCTATTTTTGAAAAATTTCACTAATTTAAAAGAAAATTTTTCCATTAAAACTTGTTCGAAGTTGTATTTGGAACATAAAATGGTAGCTAAAGAATACACAACCCGTGAGATTTGAGCTTAGAGGACATGGTTACATTATTTAACCATAAAAATTTATTCTTGTGTGTTTACTTCTCTATGATTGTAATCTTTATTTTGTTCCACCCTATATGTCCAATAGTTAATGTATTTAAATGCATGCATATGATTGAGGCCATTAATTATTTTAGCTCACTTATCCCAAAATAGCCTACCCTTTCAATTACCCTTGTTAGCCACTTTGAGCCTTTTAAATCCTCATTTATTCTATATTTTATCACATTACTAGCCTTAAGCGGAAAAATAATTAAACACTCCAATTGAATCATTGGTTAGCTTAAGTTAGAGATTGTGTATCAATTGAGTATGGGAAGATCGTGGGAACATGGGTTAATAAAGGAACATGTCATGATAAAATAAAGGGAATTTGGGTACCTACTCAGGTAAGACCAGAAAATTAAAAATCCATGTGCATTGATAATGTTATGTTTATTTTTATATTTAAAAAAACATTCAAAGTAATTAAGTAATTAAATAAGGGGGCAAAATTACCCTAATGCTAAGTTAAGTTAAAAAAAAAAGGATCAATGCATATGTGATAAAAATTAAAAGAAATGGTGATGCATGAGTATGTAATACAAAAGTGAGAATTTTGTGTAGCTAGGCATGAATTTAAAAGTTTATAAAGTATGTATAGGTAAGAGCTTAGGCTAATCAAAGGATTCAATTTATAGCTCACTTAACTATATATATATATATATATATATATATATATCCTCACTTTTACCTTGTCCCTATTACAACCTTAAAAAGACCTCATGATGTTTGCATTGGCACATTAATTATTTGTTGACTGGTTAGGTGAAGAACAAAATTTAGAAAGTATGACTAGAGAAAAGTAGAGTGATTACCCTATACACTTGAGTGACTAGAGTGCACATATTCCATTAGTGAGGGTTCAATGCTTAATTCTATGTTCCCTGCTTTCATAAGCTGTCTTATCACACCTGTCTTTACTGTATAATTAGTGGAATTTGATTTATATTTGTCTTGAAGAATTTATTTACTTTTAACCAAGTAGACAAAATCATCTTAGCATATAGTTGCATTCATATACATAGGATGCATTGCATTGCATGAGTCTTACTTTTCCCTACTTGTTTATTTTATCTCCTTGAGCTAAGCATGAGGACATGCTAATGTTTAAGTGTGGGGAGGTTGATAAACCACTATTTTATGGTTTATCTTGGGTTTAATTGAGTGGTTTTATCAAGTCTTTACCCACTTATTCATATGAACTGCATGACATCACAATCCCTTCCTAAGTTTGTTCTATGGTTGAAAACATGCTTCCTAGAGATCTTTAATTTGTGTATTTCAATTCTCCTTTATACCATTCGATGCCATGATCCGTGTGTTAAGTGTTTTAGGCTTTACAGGACAGGAATGGCTTAGAGAATTGATACACAAAATCGTGATACACAACTTCATGCAGCTGACCAGCAAGTGCACTGGGTCATCCAAGTAAAACCTTACGTGAGTAAGGGTCGATCCCACAGAGATTGTCAGCTTGAAGCAAGCTATGGTCATCTTGTAAATCTCAGTCAGGCATATTCAAATGGTTATGGGGTTTTGATAATTAAATGAACGAAATAGAACATAAAATATGATAGAAATACTTATGCAATTCATTGGTGGGAATTTCAGATAAGCGTATGAAGATGCTTTGTTCCCTCTGAGCCTCTGCTTTCCTATTGCCTTCATCCAATCATTCATACTCCTTTCCGTGGTAAGATGTATGTAGGTGGATCACCGTTGTCAATGGCTACCATCCATCCTCTCAGTGAAAATTGTCCTCTACGGTTTCCAGCATGGCTAATCAGTTGTCGATTCTCGATCGTGTCAAAATAAGATCCATTGATCCTTTTGTGCAATGTCACTGCACCCCACAGGCGTGAGTTTGAAGTGCGTCACAGTCATCCCATCCCAGATCCTACTCGGAATACCACAGACAAGGTTTAGACTTTCTGGATCTCAAGAATGCTGCCAATTGGTTCTAGCTTATACCACGAAGACTCTGATAGCACGAAATGGAAGCTCTGTTGTCAGGAGAGACAACCATGCATCGTGAACCAGGAGGCCAAGAGATATGCATTCAAGCTTGTTTTCAAGTAGAATGGAAGTGGTTGTCAGGCACGCGTTCATAAGTGAGAATGGTGATGAGTGTCACTTGATCATCACATTCATCATGTTGAAGTGCGAATGGATATCTTAGAACAAGAATAAGCTTGAATTGAATAGAAAAAAGTAGTAATTGCATTAATTCATGAGGAACAGTAGAGCTCCACACCTTAATCTATGATGTGTAGAAACTCCACCGTTGAAAATACATAAGAACAAGGTCTAGGCATGGCCATCAAATAACATGAAACAATCAAAAAGGGTTCAAAGACCTGATCCCAAGATCAAATATGATCAAAAGATGAAAATACAATAGTAAAAGGTCCTATTTATAGTGAACTAGTAACCTAGGGTTTACAAAAATAAGTAAATGATGCAGAAATCCACTTTTGGGGCCCACTTGGTGTGTGCTTGGGCTGAGCATTGAAGCTTTCACGTGCATAGGCTTTCCTTGGAGTTAAACACCAGCTCTGGTTCCAGTTTGGGCATTTAACTCCAGTTTTTATGCCAGTTCTAGCGTTTAACGCCAGAAAAGGGTCTCTGACCGGCGTTTTGACTCCAATTTGGGTCATCAAATCTCGAGTAAAGTATAAACTATTATACATTGCTGGAAATCCCAAGATGTCTACTTTCCAACGCAATTGAGAGCGCACCAATTGGGCTTCTGTAGCTCTAGAAAATCCATTTCGAGTGCAGAGAGGTCAGAATCCAACAACATCTGCAGTCCTTTTTCAGCCTCTGAATCAGATTTTTGCTCAAGTCCCTCAATTTCAGCCAGAAAATGCCTGAAATCATAGAAAAATACACAAACTCATAGTAAAGTCCAGAAATGTGATTTTTGCATAAAAACTAATAATTATATACTAAAAACTAACTAAATCATACTAAAAACTACCTAAAAATAATGCCAAAAAGCGTTTAAATTATCCGCTCATCACAACACCAAACTTAAATTATTGCTTGTCTCCAAGCAACTGAAAACAAAATAGAATAAAAAGAAGAGAATATACAATGAATCTCACAATATCAATGAAACTTAGTCCTAATTAGATGAGCGGGGCTAATAGCTTTTTGCTTCTGAACAGTTCTGGCATCTCACTTTCCTTTGAAATTCAGAATGATTGGCATATATAGGAACTCAGAATTTTAGATAGTGTTATTGATTCTCCTAGTTCAGTATGTTGATTCTTGAATACATCTACTTTATTAGTCTTGGTAGTGACCCTAAGCATCTTGTTTTCCAGTATTACCACCGGATACATAAATGCCACAGACACATAACTGGGTGAACCTTTTCAGATTGTGACTCAGCTTTGCTAAAGTCCCCAGATAGAGGTGTCCAGAGTTCTTAACCACACTCTTTCTGCTTTGGATCATGACTTTAACCACTCAGTCTCAAGATTTTTAATTGGACCTTCATGACACAAGCACATGGTTAGGGACAGCTTGATTTAGCTGCTTAGGCCAGGATTTTATTCCTTTGGGCCCTCCTATCCATTAATGCTCAAAGCCTTGGATCCCTCTTTACCCTTGCCTTTTGATTTTAAGGGCTATTGGCTTTTCCTGCTTGCTTTTTCTTTTTCGTTCTTTTTTTCGCCACTTTTTTTCACTGCTTTTTCTTGCTTCAAGAATCAATTTCATGATTTTTCAGATTATCACAACATTTCTCTTTGTTCATCATTCTTTCAAGAGCCAACAATTTTAACATTCATAAACTTTACTATAAAAAATATGCACTGTTCAAGCATTCATTCAGAAAAATAAAAAGTATTTCCATCACATCAAAATAATTAAACTAATTTCAAGATAAAATTTGAAATTCATGTACTTCTTGTTCTTTTGTAATTAGGAACATTTTTCATTTAAGAAAGGTGAAGGATTCATGGAATTATTTATAGCTTTAAGACATAGACACTAGACACTAATGATCATGTAATAAAGACACAAACATAGATAACACATAAAGCATAAAAATCGAAAAACAAAAAAATAAGAACAAGGAAATTAAAGAACGGGTCCACCTTAGTGATGGCAGCTAGTTCTTCCTCTTGAAGATCCAATGGAACGCCTGAGCTCCTCTATGTCTCTTCCTTGCCTTTGTTGCTCTTCCCTCATGGCTATTTGATCCTCTCTAATTTCATGGAGAATAATATAGTGCTCTTGATGCTCCATCCTTAGTTGCTCCATATTGGAACTCAAATCTCCCAAAGAGGTGTTGAGTTGCTCCCAATAGTTGTGTGGAGGAAATTGCATCCCTTGAGGCATCTCAGGGATTTCTTGATGAGGGACTTCCTCATGCTCTTTGTTGAGGTCCATGAGTGGGTTCTCTTATTTGCTCCATCCTCTTTTCAGTGATGGGCTTGTCCTCTTCAATGAGGATATCTTCCTCTATGACAATTCTAGCTAAATTACATAGGTGACAGATGAGATGAGGGAAGGCTAGCCTTGCTAAAGTGGAAGGTTTGTCAGCAACCTTGTATAGTTCTAGAGGTATGATCTCATGAACTTCACTTCCTCTCCAATCATGATACTATGGATCATGATAGCCCGATCCACAGTTACTTCAGACCGGTTACTAGTAGGAATGATAGAGCGTTGGATGAACTCCAACCATCCTCTAGCTACGGGTTTAAGATCATGCTTTCTCAATTGAACCGGCTTGCCTTTGGAGTCTCATTTCCACTAAGCTCCTTCCACACATATGTCCATGAAGAGTGGTCCAACCTTTGATCAAAGTTGACCCTTCTAGTATAGGGGTGTGCATCTCCTTGCATCATTGGCAAGTTGAATGCCAACCTTACATTTTCCGGACTGAAATCTAAGTATTTCCCCCGAATCATTGTAAGCCAATTCTTTGGGTTCAGGTTCACACTTTGATCATGGTTCTTGGTGATCCATGCATTAGCATAGAACTCTTGAACCATTAAGATTCTGACTTGTTGAATGGGGTTGGTAAGAACTTCCCAACCTCTTCTTTGAATCTCATGTCGGATCTCCGGATACTCATTCCTTTTGAGCATGAAATAGACCTCAGGGATCACCTTCTTCTTGGCCACAACTTTATAGAAGTGATCTTGATGGGCCTTTGAGATGAATATCTCCATCTCCCATGACTCAGAGGTGGAAGCTTTTGCCTTCCCTTTCCTCTTTCTAGAGGTTTCTATGGCCTTAGGTGCCATAAATGGTTATGGAAAAATAAAAAAGCAATGCTTTTTTCACACCAAACTTAAAAGTTTTGCTCATCCTCGAGAAAAAGAAGATAGAAGGACGGAGAAAAAGAAGAAATGGAGGAGAAGGAGGGTGAAGAAAGGTTTGGCCTTTTAGGGGAAAAGTGGTGTGTATGATGTGTGAAAATGATAGATGGATGAAGGGTTTATATAGGAGTGGAGAGAGGGGTAGATTCGTGTATTAAGGGTGGAGTTTGGGAGGAAAAGTTTTTAAATTTTGAAAGGTGGGGTAGGTGGGGTTTTTTAGGGAAGAGTGGGTGGATGTAAGTGGTGAAGAGGTGATGGGGAAGAAAGATAGAGGTGATTGGTGAGGGGTATGTGGGGAAGGGTATTATAGGAAGGTGTGAAGAAGAGAGAGATTGAGTTGAGGTAGGTAGAGATCCTGTGGGATCCACAGATCCTGAGGTGTCAAGGATTTCTCATCCCTGCACCATTCTGGCGTGTAAACGTCCTCTGAGTGCTAATCCTGGCGTTAAACGCCAGATTGCTGTCCATTTCTGGCGTTTAACACCAGCTTTTCTTCCCTTTCTGGCGTTGAACACCAACTTGGTGCCCTTTTCTGGCGTTAAATGCCAGTCTGGTGCCCTTTTCTGGTGTTAAACGCCCAGAATGGTGCCAGACTAGGCATTTAACACCCATTCTGCTACCCTTACTGGCGTTTAAACGCCATTAAGCTCCTCCTCTAGGGTGTGTTATTTTTAATGCTGTTTTTGAATTTGCTTTAATTTTTGCAGTTGTTTTTGTGACTCCACATGATCATCAACCTAAAGAAAACATAAAATAACAATGGAAAATGGAAATTTAACATAGATAAAAAAATTGGGTTGCCTCCCAATAAGCGCTTCTTTAATGTCAATAGCTTGACAGTAAGCTCTCATGGAGCTTCACAATTATTCAGAGCATCGTTGGGGCCTCCCAACACCAAACTTAGAGTTTGAATGTAGGGGCTTTGATTGACTCTATATTGAGAGAAGTTTTTCATGCTTCTTCTCCATGTGTACATAGGGATATCCGTGACCCTTAAACACAAGGTATTCCTCATTCACTTGAAGGACCAACTCTCCTCTGTCAACATCAATCACAGCTTTTGCCGTGGCTAGGAAGGGTCTGCCAAGGATGATGGATTCATCTTCATCCTTCCCAGTGTCTAGGATTATGAAGTCAGCAGGGATGTAAAGGCCTTCAACCTTTACCAAGACATCTTCTACAAGTCCATAAGCCTATTTCTTTGATTTGTCTGCCATCTCCAGTGAGATTCTTGCAGCTTGTACCTCAAAGATTCCCAGTTTCTCTATTACGGAGAGTGGCATGAGGTTTATGCCTGACCCCAAGTCACACAAAGCCTTCTCAAAGGTCATGGTGCCTATGGTGCAAGGTATTAAGAACCTTCCGGGATCCGATTTCTTTTGAGGTATCTTCAGCTGAGCCAAGGCATTTAATTCATTAATGAGCAATGGAGGTTCATCCTCCCAAGTTTCATTACCAAATAATTTGGCATTTAGCCTCATGATTGCTCCTAGATACTGAGTAATTTGCTCTTCAGTAGTAACTTCATCTTCTTCAGAAGAAGAGTATTCTTCAGAGCTCATGAATGGTAATAGAAAGTTTAGTGAAATCTCTATGGTCTTTAGATGAGCCTCAGAATCCTTTGGTTCCTCAGGAGGGAAGTCCCTAGTGGTCAATGGACGTCCCATGAGGTCTTCCTCACTGGGAATCACTGCCTCCTCACTCTCTCCAGGTTCGGCCATGTTGGTCATGGTTATGGCCTTGCACTCTCTCTTTGGATTCTCTTCTGTATTGCTTGGGAGAGTGCTAGGAGAAGTTTCAGTAACTCTTTTACTCAGCTGACCCACTTGTGCCTCCAAATTTCTAATGGAGGATCTTGTTTCATTCATGAAACTTAGTGTAGTCTTAGATAGATCAGAGACCATGGTTGCTAAGCCATAACGATTCTGCTCAGAGTTCTATATCTGTTGCTGAGAAGATGATGGAAAAGGCTTGTAATTGCCAAACTTGCTTCTCCCACCATTATTGTTATTGAAGCCTTGTTGAGCCTTCTGTTGATCCTTCCATGAGTAGAATCGAAATCAAACATGAGTGCACAAAATAGAAAATCCGTCAGGAAGAGAGTTAAATTGTATCCTAAGAGAAAATCTGGGAAAAGAAATTGGACAGGAACAATAAAAAAAAGGTAACAGAATAAGTTGAAGCCAATTCAAGCTGAAATACCAGGTTCACAAATATAGATAACCAAGATTCATAACAATGTTTTTGAAGAATTAAAGATTGATTATTGCCCCAAATCTAGCTCAAGATCAAAGGGCACAAGATGCTTGAAGAAGAATATAAGCAATGCCAAGGATAAAAGTTCAGAAAGGATCCATCTACAAGCGATTTATCTCCTTTAGGTCATTTCGACGAAGAAAACAGTCTGTTTTTTGTGACAACCGTATCCCACAGAACTATCGTATTTGCTTGTCACATCTAAAAATTGCTCATGGCATAAACAAGCTCATGCTTAATCAAAGGAATACAAAACAAAGGTAGATTTTTATAAAATACTTTTCTTTACCAAACCAAAAGGGAATTAAAGAAACCAAGGGAAGGAAGTGACTGAAAGGAAAAAGAAAGAAAGACCGTGGATGAGGAAGAGAGAAACCGTAAAATCCTCCAAGCCTCCAACTTCAATTTCTTGTGATTCGTAACTCCAATAAAAAATCTAATCTGGTAAAAGTGTTTGTATCTTCCTCCTCTACGTGTTGGCATCACTTTTGTCTGGTAGAAATTGACGGTGACATAGCTCCTCTTTTCTTTGAGTTCGGCCAATTATAGTTCTTGAGGGCACAGACGATTTCTAACGTTTTCTTCTTCAGTAGTTCGGCCAGAAAGCTTCTCTGTAGCTTCGAGTATTTTGATTTCGTACGGCGGTAGAATTTCGGTAAATTCTCACCGATTAAATTTGTGTTAGATAAGTGAATGGTTATTGTAATTGTTGACGTTTTCACCATTATCCTAACTACTAGAGTTGTTGCATGTCGTGATTAAGAGTTGCGATTGTTGTTGCTGATAGTGGATAAAGCTGTGGTTACGGCTGCCACTGCGTGTGAGCCGAGAGAAAATGATTTCTTTGAGGCGTTTAGTTTATAGGTTCGACAATTGAGGTAGGGGATTTTATTTTAAAATTAATCATTTTAATTTATGAATGCCATTGAAGTTTAATGAATAAGTGTAAATAATTTATAAATGTCTCGTGTCATTAGTTTTGTTGTTGTGAGTGGTTAATTGATGAAATTGAATTGCGATGGGTTGAATTAAGGTTGTGACTATTATTTTTCTGATTTTGATAGAATTGTTTAAAACTCTGATTTATGTGTTTATGCTGAACTGTTTGGTTGTGGCTGTATTTTGATTTATTGAGAATAATTGTGTGATGTTGATTTCCGTTATTTGATGTATCGGAGTGACCGCGAAACTGACTTGCGACTGGTTGGTTTGGTTTTAATGGTTGTTGATGTTGATTCATGAATAATTAGGAATAAATCTAAGAACGGTTAAAACATTGAAGTTTAATTATTGAAGCATTTTCTTGAAAATTGACTTATAAAATGAAATAGTAACTTTGCTAAAGATTAAATGATTTTTAAAATAACTAGAATTATGGAAGGTTGATTTCTAGGATTACTAGTTGATTGAGTTGAATTTTGGAAAGGATTATATGATATGCGAAAAGTAATTATGAATTGATGAGATTGGAGTATGATTGATTTGTTAAATTGTGAATGTCGGAGTGATTGAGATTTGTCTTAAGTTCGGAAAAAGAAAGTAATTAATTATCTAAAGTAGAATTAAAAAGTATTTTCAAAAGGTTTGATAAAAATATAGTTTTATTGAGTAAAATTAATTATTTGCATTTTATTTTATTATTCTTACGACATTCCCATTTCTTACTAAGAACGCGTGGTTTGTTCTCACCCCAAAATATTCCACCATTTTAGTGACACAAGATCAAAGACTCAATACGAAAGCTGCAGGCAATCAGTTTAGATTTTATGATTTCTTATTGCTTTTATAGAATTTCCTCGCCCTTGTTTTTTAAGATTTTTATTTTATACAGAGGGATAGGTGTTATATCTGAGTTTTGTTTTGATTTCTTGTGTATAACATCTATTATTATTAATATTTATGTGATTATTATTATTTGGAGATCTTTGATATGTAATTTTAATTAATAAAAACAAAATTTTCAGTTATTTTCTATAAAGTTGAAACACGATATCGAACTAAAGGCTTAATATTAAATATTAAATAAGGAAAATAGGTTAGTAATGCCTTACTTTTGGTACGATCATGACGTACTAAAAGTTAGAGTGTTGCATTATGCTCTCCCGACGTAACTCAGCAACCTTTGTCTGAGTTTGGTTTCCAGTTTCATAACATCTGTAAGCAACCTCTGTCTTACACGTGCGACTCTCTTGAGCCAATGTATGCAAACATAACCTTTGTAAGCAATCTTTGTCTTACAAGTGAGGCTCTCTTTGGCCAATGTATGTATTGATAACCTCTGTAAGCAACCTCTGTCTTACAGTTGCGACCATCTCCTGGATTGGCCGATGTATCTTTGGAAAGCAAACCTCGGTGGACTCACCACCATATCTCTGCTTGTTCCCAGCAGGTAGACAATAATCTCGGGTCATTTTTCCTTTCTTTTCTTTTTTGTTCTCTACTCTCCTATGGCAGAGATCCCTTTAACTAATATATTCTTTTCTTGTCTTTTCTCATCATTCTTTTAATTCCTTACTTTTTGCTTCAAAAACTATCTTCACACTCTTCCCTCATCTTTCCCTAAATATTTTATGAAGATGGGATCATGAGATCCTTATCTTAAATTTGTCTTTCTAAAATTTTTAGAAAAAAACTTGTCTGTTTATGACTCTCTATTTTATTTTTCATAATACATACAATAATATTTTTATAAAATAATACCTTGATAACTAACAATTTGTAATAATAATTTACTCTAATATAAATGAGTAATTTTAAACAAATATTTAAAATAATATTTATGATGCTCTTAAAACTTATTTTATAAAACCTTATTTTCAAACTGTTATTAATTACTTTCTAAACCACGAATTCTTTAATGCTTTATAAAATTATATTTAAATCTTCACTTTGTTTCATATTTATATAAATAACCTTGAGCTTTTATAAAATACTTATTTTATAAAATACTCATTTTTGAGGTTGAGAATCCATAGAGAATCTGTTTAATATGGTATGGTTGGGAATGGTGAAGTTACGTCATGTTGAAGTTTAGGCAACTGAAGCTCTAAATTTTGTATGAGTTCAGTTTGCAAACGATATACCTGTCGTTCTAATACCAGCCTGCCTTGTAACCTTTTTGCATCGAGCCTATCTTGTATCTTTTGCTTTGCACCAGATTTCTTCACTATATTTTTAAGCCATAAGAATATTTTGGATTTGAAAATTGTATAAGTATATATATATATATATGGTAAGACCTTAAAGTTTCTTCCTTATATGTTACGTCTTATATATACCAAAATATTTTACTTTTTTCCTAATGTGTTCAAAAGTAAAGTTAGTTTGAACTTCTTCCATCTTATATCAATTTTCAAAGACGAAAATTTTTATAAGTAGGATAGGATGTAAGACCCAGATTTTTAAAAATTAAATAATTAACTATTTATAAGTTATTATATTATATTAAAATATAATTTTAAAGAAAATTATTTTCGACAAAAATAATTAAATAAAATTTTATAATTATTGAAGTTTAATTTAATTATTTCTTATTTTATTAAATTTAAATTATTTATCAAAAAATATATATTTTGATTAGACAAATATTAAATTATTATTATTATTATTATTATTATTATTATTATTATTATTATTATTATTATTATTATTATTATTATTATTATTATTATTATTATTATTATTATTATTATTATTCATTTAGTTTTGGTAAGAAACAAAGATAGAAAGAAAAGTTTAAAACGTGGCTTTTATGCATAAGTTTATATATAAAACCATGAGACATGCCTTTTCTCATTGAATGACCAATGATCCTTGATCATGCATTAACATTTACCAATTTCATTTTTATCTTCATGCATGACTGAATTACTTTGAGAAAGAAAAATGTGACACATAGCCCTTCATTAATGAACACACACGGCCTTTCTCTAATCACCACTAATTATCAGTTTTACCTTATCTTTTATTTCATTCAATGAGCCTTAAAAAAAGAGAGAGAGACCACAGCTTTTTTTGAGGAAACCGTGACCTTCACCAAGACTTTCGACTTCAATTTTATTGAGATTCATAACTATAATAAAAAATCTAATCCGATAAAAATGTTTGTATCCTTCTTCTCTACACGTTGGTATTACTTTTGATCGGTAGAAATTAACTGTGATATAGTTCCTTTTTCCTTTGAGTTTGGCCAATTAAAATTCTAGAAGACATGGATGATTTTTACCATTTTTTCTTTAGCTGTTTGGTCAAAAAACTTCTTTGCAACTTTCGTTGTTTTGATTTCATATAGAAGTAGGGTTTTAGTAATTTTATAATGATTAAATATAAATTTGATAAGTGAATATTGGTTTGACTAATTATTATTTGAGTTTGATTAATTTTATGTGAATCTTTGTTGAATAATTGTTGTTGCTTGTGATTTGTTAGTTTGACTACGAGGAATAGCTCAATTGTGGTTGTTTTAATGGTTTTAGGACTGTTGAGATATGGTATTTTGAGGAATTAATGACATGATTTGAGATACGAAAATAGTTTTATTATGGAAGCGGTTGAATTTTAAATGGACTGATTTTATAAATATTTTGATACTAGAAATGGCTTTAATTTATTAGAAATGATTTGAAAAGAGTGTAAAAAATGATTTGGATGGAACTCAAGAATGGTGGCTAAGTCCGGGTTTTAGGGAAAATGCTGCCGGAATTTTGTTATAAACCCTAAGAATTTATTTGAAATTTTATTTGGAAGAAAAATAATTGAGTTTGAGAAATTGTATTATTTGATTTCCGATTTATTCAGAAAATAGTTATATGTCGGATTTAATTCATTTAAGAAAAGTAGATATTCTGAGTTCGATTTATTTAGAAAATAATTATTCTACGATTTTAAATTATTTAAGAAAAGTATTATGTTTAAATTTGATTTAAAAATGAAAAGGGTTTATGTTTTGAATTTGACTCAAGGATTTTATTTGGAGGAGTTTTAGTGAACTTTAAAAGTAATTTCATTTTTGTTGAATGATTTCATTTTGTGATATCTTGAAAAAAGTTAAAGAATTAGTTTTAAGGATGAAAGGGGGATTGATTTTGGTTTTGGTTTTAAAAGAAAAAGAAAAGATTAATCGGCACGTATGCTTACGAAATGATTAAAAGGTCACGAGAGGGTGACGGAAAGGAAATAGTTATGGTGTTGATGTGAAAATGTTAAGCCGTGGGCTTATGTATGAGAAATTGTACGGGAACGCCCGTGTATATAGAATGGCTTTCAGGAGAAAGGGGCACATGTTTCAGTTGAAGAATCAGCGCCTGCAAGTACTTGCAGAGGTCATGTTCGGCATACTATGCTTTACTGCATACTCTGTGTGTTTGTCATGCAGTAGGACTTGTCCAAATGACAAGAATTTGAATTTCAAATGCATGATTGTCTATTGATTAATGTTGTTAGTCGACCGTTGTATCTCTCATAGTATTAGGTCTGGCCAATTTAAATCTTAAATTTTAAATGTAAAATATTATAAAATTTAATTTAATTACTTTTAGAAAAATAACTTTCTTTAAATAAAATTATTAAGAAATATGATAAATACTAAATCACTCGTCATTTAATTTTCAAAAATTTAGGGCCTTACAAACTAAATTTTCTAAAACATAAAAATATACAGAAACATTAAAAACATATAAAATAAACACATAAATTATTAGAAACACAAAGATTAATTACAAAAATCTAATTAGAAAAATAAAATTTATCCAAATAGTCATTCAAAGAAAGAGGAGGCATCGAAGAATTGAAGACCTCTAAAATAATACAAAAAAATTACAAACACTCCCAAAAATATAAAATCATTAGAAGTTGGGAAAAAAATTAAAAATATCACCAAGGTCAATTCAGTACTGACTTCTTATGTTTCGATGCTGCTTCTGTGCTCGCTTTCTTTTTAAAGAATTCTTCTTATATTTTCTGGCACCAATAGAATTCTGAGACATCTTTGTTACACGTGCTAAACAAAACAAGAACTTGAAAGATAAACCTCAAGAACTACCACTAATTCATTACTCAAAAGAGATCCACATTCATAAGTTCCTATAAGCAACAAGTAAAAAAAAAAGGGCTGGAAACAAAATTTGTGAACCACAGCAACAAACTATTTATCTAACCATCCACATGTTTGGTAAGGCACAAAATAAAATAGATAAAGTATTTTATTTAACACCTATAACTGATTGACATGAAAGAATAAGGTAGCACAACAATAAACTAATAATAATAATAAGAACTGCTGTATTTCATTAATATATTGATATACACAATTATATATGGCTATCTCTCCTATGATAAGGAGGATTTCAAAACCTGACTACATATCCTAATATGTAATCTATAGGCTACAACATTGAAAATGTGTCTAATCCCTAATAAATTCACTATTACAAAAGAAGGAGTTAATAATAGACCTAGTTGACTCGTGACCTGAGCCAACACACAAGACAAACTTCTATATCTGACAATCCTATTAGTTAGACATAATCCAAAAAAGTCAAATCAAAACAATATCCAGCCAGCATGATTATATTTAGATCCACTTGGAATCATAAGCCTTTCTAAACACTTATAGATATATACTATATAACATATCTACACCTAAACACAGCAACTCAGCTCCACAACTTAAATCAAACTCCATCAACCTTGGTAATCTTGGACCCACGCCCATTTGTATCATTAGCCGCCTCATCAAATTAGAGACTCAAATTCATCTTTTCCTTGAAAGTAACAACATGATCTTTATGAATAACCTTTTCTCTATGGTGGGAAGATGCATCAAGAACTTCGAAGAACACTTCCTATGACACAAAAATTAATAAAGGTATAAAAATCACTCAACTAATGCAAAATTCATTTATAAACAGCATATATAGTAGGATAAAGAAAATATTATATAATAGCACCTGAGTTTCTTTTACTGGTGAGCTAAGTAATATATTCAGTTCAGAAGAACGATCATTACTAACGGTGTCATTATCGGGTGTTTTTTCAGATTTTTCATTTTCATCATTAGTTATGGCAGCAACCTCAGTCCCTCCGAAAATATCAGACTATTTTTCAGCCAAAAAATCTATAAGAACTGGTGATTTAGATAAAATCCCAGAAAACTCAATAGCAACTTTATCACTTTTGATAGAAGTGTTTGATGACTCTTTCTTAATATCGATACCTCTTTTTTCACATAACACAGATTTTTGTAATGCAGGTTCCTATTAACATAGCATCATAGTTAAAAAATAAAAAAAAAAAGAAGATAAGAAGAGGAGACCACAGCACAATACAAAAAAAACATGAATTTACACATTCTAAAAATACTTATATGTATATGTAACCTTTTTTGGAGTAGACTCATCATTAGCATCATAATCAGAAAGTTTAAATATAGTAATAATGGTGCGGTCATCACATACTCTCCTAGCTGTGCCAAAATATTTATCAAATCCAACACCTTTGGTATCAACTTTCAGTAGCAACTTTTTTTCATTGAAAGATGGAAGGATAAATATCCCTACATATAAACTATTTTCAAGGTAAAAAACATAAGAAATACATAGTTTGAACAACAAATATCAACCAAAATAAAGACTATGTCTACAAAAGAATGAACCACATAAACTGAACAGCACAGAAAGAAAACTAAGAACATACACTTGCATCTTTTTGAACCTCAATAAATAAGTCAGCACATGATTTCTTAGATAAATAAGATGCTTCACGATCAAAGAGAACGAAAATACCCTCTCCTCTATGATCTTCAAGTGTTATTTTAATTTTAAATCTGCATAATAGAAAAAAGAAAAAACACAATGATTTGAATTAAATAATAACATGAAATATAATTCTTATAAACAATCCACAACAGAATGAAAAATACAGTTTGAAAAATTTTTTTATCTCGAAGTGATATTAGTTATATGCTTCACACAGAAATCACAGTAGTATAAAACATTTTGAGGATATATATCCTTTCCACACACACAAACAGAATACCACCAACTTCCATCTTCAACAATACTTCTGATTGTACTAAAAATGATAAAAGAACCCTCCTAGGCAACCCATATTTTAAAATTTATTAATAATATGCATAACAAAACAGATCTGACAATTGTTCTTTGTTTTTTTTTCTATTCATTAGTTTATGAAATAAAAATAACTAACTCAATAAATGTTAACCTCATTGTTATCTTGGAGCTCTTCAATAGTGCATCTTCTAGTTAATTTCATGTAATCATCCTCCAAAGATACCACTTTACCCTCATTTGCGATAAATAGTAGTTGGGTACCATTGACATTTTGCTCAATCATACTAACAAAAAAAATGATACAAATACATGTACATATTATTTTAGATTGGTTGTAACTAAAAAATAGAAACAAAAACAACAAAATAAATTATGCTAACATCTGCTTGAATTCAACAATTTCAGAAAGATCAGGATTAAATAACATTTGAGTGACATACATCACATTTTAGAGACCTACTTGACCTATACAGCATTACCAAAAAAGTTTAATAAAACTCATGAAAGGCAACACTTAGAGTAGCAATAAAAAGAGGTATAGAAATTAAACAAAATATCCCTAAAGAACTTGACTTTCGCAAGTTGAATGACAACAATAAACTATTTTACATAGCCAGAGTGTAAGGTTTCAGATTTTTAAAAATTAAATAATTAATTATTTATAAATTATTATGTTTGTTGAGATTTTGTTTTAATAAAATTATTTTATTAAAAATAATTAAATAAAAAATATTAATAGTGAAATTTAATTTAATTATGATTTATTTTATTAGTTTAAATTATTTATTAAAAATTATTTTAATAGATAAAATTTAAATTTTTTATTATTATTATTATTATTATTATTATTATTATTGTTATTATTACTATATTATTATTATTATTATTATTATTATTATATTATTATTATTATTATTATGGAACAAATGAAAACAAAAAGAAAATTGGCCGAAGCCATTGAAGGGGTAAAGAAAGAAACGTGGCATGTATATATATATAACACCATGACACCTTTACATTCCTTATCATTTAATCACCATCATCAGCATCTCATTTCTTGCTTTAACGTTAAGAAAGAAAAAATAAAGGGAGAGAGAGAGAACGTAAGTTCCATGAACCGAGAGTTTCCGGTTTTGATTTTTTGTGATTTGTAATTTTAATAAAAAATTTAATTTCATAAAAATATTTGTATTCTTCTTTTCTGTACGCTAGCATTATATTTATTTGGTAGAAGCTGATGATGATATAGTTTTCCTTTCTTTTGAATTCGGCCAATTAAAATTTTAAAAGACACAGATAATTTTTGACATTTTTTTCTTCAGCAGTTCAGTCAGAAAGCTGCTCCAAAAATTTTGTCGTTGTGATTTATGCACGGAGGTTGGATTTTGGTAATTTATCATCAGTTAAATTGGTGTTGGATAAGTGAATTGATGTTGTGATTAATTGTTGATTGAATTTGACTGAATTTATGTTGAATTTTTGTGATATATTGATATTTGTTATTAGTTTGGGGTTTGATCGGTTTAAATGCAGTCAAAAACTGAATTATTTTAATGAATTTGGGGCTAGAATGTTGTTGGTGATCAAATAGAATTAGTGAAATTTGATGATGGCATTGAGATTTAATAAGAAATAAATTGATGAATTGATAATATGATTTAAGATATGAAAATGATTTGATTTTGGAGGCGGTTTGATTTTTAATTGGTTTGATTTTATAAATGTTTTGAAATTAGAAATGATTTTGATTTATTGGAAATAATTTGAAAGAGTTTGAGAAATAGTTAGGATGGGACCCAAGAAGGGTGACAAAGTTCAAGTTTTAGAAGAGATGCTGCCAAAGTTTTGTTATAAAATTTACGACTTTGTTTAAAATGTTATTTAGAAAAAGATTGGATTTGAGAAGTTATATTGTTTGATTTATTAAGAAAATACTTATGTTTCAAGTTTAATTCATTTAAGAAACGTATGTTTTGAGTTCGATTTATTTTGAAAAGAATTATTTTACGATTTTAAATTATTTAGCAAAAAGAGTATTATGTTTTAAAGTTGATTTAAATATGAAAAGAGCTTATGTTTTGAATTTGATTTAAGAATTTCATTCGAAGGAGTTTTAGTGAACTTTAAAAGTAATTGAATTTTGATTAATTGTTTCATTTTGTGACGTCTTGAAAAAAGTTAAAGAATTAGTTTTAAGGATGAAATTGGAATTAGTTTTGGTTTTGAAATTGGTTCGAAACTTCTAATTTGTATGATTTGATTTTGATTTGATTTAAAAACTTTATTTGATTAAATTCAATTTAAGAAAACAATGATTGTTAAGGATTTATAATGAACTCAGGAAAATGAGATTGGTTGTTACTCCCATAAAGTCTAGAAGTCTTGCTGACGGGATTAACTAATAAATAGTTTCCCTTTGTCTTTTAAAAGAAGAATTGGTTTAAGTAAAATTGTTTTAAAAGGTTTTGGAGAATGTCTCAAAGAGCTGATTTTGGTTTTAAAAAAAGGAACGAAAAGAAAAGGAGAGAAGCAGAGATGATTGTTTACCTGCTGAAAACGAGCAGAGATATGGTGGTGAGTCCACCGAGATTTGTTTTCCAGAGATACATCGGCCAATCCAGGGGATGGTCGCACCTGTAAGACAGAGATTGCTTACAGAGGTTATCGCTACATACATTGGCTAGAGAGAGCCTCACCTGTAAGATAGAGGTTGCTTATAGAGGTTATGTTTGAATACATCGGCTCAAGAGAGTCGCACCTGTAAGACAGAGGTTGCTTACAGAGGTTATGACACTAGAAACCAAACCCAAATAAAGGTTGCTGAGTTATATCGGAAGCGGGTCAAAACCGATAGATGAGCTCATTACCTGCACTAAGGATAGACATGCATCATACTTGTTTGAGCATATTTGTTTGTGAGTGTAATTTTCTATGATTGTGGGTGTGCTAAATGATTATTTTGAATTCAGTGTCCTTTAATTGTTGAATTAGATGGTACCTTATTGACTGTTATTGCTGACCAAGTATATATAGAATGAACTACCCCGACCCTACTAAGAACTCCCAGTTCTTACCCCCTATCTCCACAGCTACAGGTGCAAAGGCTTATTGCGAAGCTGCGAGAGTACAGAGGAATATGTTTACTAGTTAGTTGTTAGAATTTATTTTTCCCTCGCCTTGTTAGTTAGAGTTTTATTTAGAGGGGTAGGTTCTGTAATTGCTTTTGTATACAACACTATAACGTATTATTAATTTTAAGTATGTGAATATGTGTTGTTTGTACTTGTTGAAAAAGTTATAGTTTTAGTAAAACCATCGATAGATTTACGCATAAAGGCTCAATATTAAATAAATAATAAAACGAATTAGGTTAGTAACGTCTTATTTTTTGTACGATCATGAGGTGCTAAAAGTTAGGGTGTTGCACAAAGGCTAGGAAATGATTTAATTGATTAACATAGTCCCCAAACAATGCACAATGCATTGTAAGACTGAAACTGAAAAGATGGAGAAGAATGAAACAGAAAATAACAAAAAAAATATGATTAAAAGATAAAGAGAAACCTCCATAAATGACTAAATCAACATACTTTTTTGAAGTTAATTCTAGCACAATTATTTTTCCAATTTTTTCCTCTTTTGCATATTCTTTCGCTTCTCCTACTGAAGTTAAAAGACCTATGACATTTGTTCCAAATAAACACAACCTATTAAATATTCACACAATTCATTAAAAAAATTTAAATAAAAGAGTAGCACAATGATTATACATACCAACCAAAAAATCATAATCTTGGGTCATGTTCAGCAGCTCAGAAAAAGGAAACATGTTGAAACAAGTCTTCAGGATAACATCTTCACCAACAGGTATAACAGTGGATCGGTGAAGGAAAACCAATTTGAATTCATGAGAAGTTGCTCTATAACTACCATGATTTGACACAACAGTAAAGTTTGTCATTCTATAAACTTGACCTTCAACTATATAATACTTAAACCTATTAAGAAGTTGTTTCTTAATTATAGCTTGAATTTTTTCACACTGGAAATACAACAAAAAAACAAAATCAGATTAGTAAAACACATAATTTTAAGTTGAAAACTTAAAAACAACAACCAACACCATATTTAAAACAGTTGCTAATAGGGGCTAACATGCTCATTAAGAAGAATCATTTTCATTCAATTAGAAACCTCATGATTACCAAAAGAGAGTACAGCCCAAAGCCTTAATATCCTAACTTTCAGCCTCCAAGTCTCTCTAGGAAGATGCATCTTAGAAATCATATCAAATGGAAGAGGCATTACAGAGAAAAAAAAAGAGGAAAATAAACTTGATGAAATAGATTAAGATATAAACAGAGAAAATGCCGAACAAACACAGCTTAGGAGAAAATGGAAGACAGTAGAATGCTTGTATTAAATGTGGTTCACCAACCATCCTTTAATAGAAAAAATTTAGGACACAAGACTCACCTTTTTTAACTCAAATTGAAGATGAAAATGGAGAGAAAAGAAAATCTCAATCCATATGCATCTTCATTCAATGGCATAGGGAGAAGTAATCACACCAGAAAAAAACTGACAAAAAAATGAAAAAAAAAACAATCAATGTCTGAAGAATTTAAGGAATAGGGACCAAAAAGAAGATATCACACAATACTTAATATAGTACACCTACACATCATTAGATCAAAGGGAAGGCAATCATCAACTACCCCAAATACTGATTCTACTCACGGCAATAAGATTTAGTAAATATATTAGGTAAGCATAGGTTTGAAACAGCAAGTGAATGTGAAAAAAATTCTAGGCAGACAGCAATAAAATTCTGTCAATCACATCAACGCTCATGAAATAGATTAGATAGAAACCCCATATCTTGATAATGATTCCCACATTTTCAATGAAAAATATATGGCACAACATGATCATGTGTGCAGAAGATATTTTCACTGGAAGATAACCTGCTGGATAGATTTCTCTTTGGAAGAAGAAATCTGCTAGTTAGACAAACAGTATCGTGATGCCATTTTAGTGGCACAAGCCCAATCCTTTCTCAATGAAGCTCTTGAATTCAAGCCAAACAGCTGTAGGTCTATGCAAGAGGTGAAATATACAACAGTTTTTTACATAACCAATAAAAAAATTAAATGCAATTGAGTTGACTAACCAAAGATTTTATCAAAATGTGAAGAAGTGACCAAGAAGTTATCAATCAATTACTGTCAATCACATCATCACTCATGAAATAGATTACATAGAGATCCCATACTTTGATAAGGATTCCCACATTTTCAGTGAAGAATATATGGGAGAATATGATTATGTGTGCAGAAGACATTTTGAAAGGAAGATAACTTGCTCCATAGATTTCTGTTTGAAAGAGGAAATTTGCTAGTTAGACAAACAGTACCGTGATGCCATCTTAGTGTCACAACGCCCATTCCTTTCTTAATAAAGCTCTTAAATTCAGGCCAAACAACTGTATGTCTATGGAATAGGTGAAACATAAAATAGTTTTTACATAAACAATAAAAAATAAAATACAATTGAGTTGAATAACCAAATATTTTATCAAAATATAAAGAAATAACCAAGAAGCTATCAATCAATTTCTGTCAATCACATCACTACTCATGAAATAGGTTAGGTACAAACTCCATACCTTAATAATGATTCACACAATCCACATGCAACCAGCAATTCAATTTATATAAACTTAAAGGATTTCTTGAATATTACCAAACATCTCTATGGCAATGCAAGAGATGAAATATAAAATAATTTTTATTAAAAAATACAAAAATGAAATTAAACAATACAACAAACAATTCAAAGGGATTATTGAATGAGAATGGAAATGGAAATACAAAACTCGAATAGGAGAGGTTGGGTCTATAAACTCATTTTACTGGAGAAATTATGCCAATCACATCACCACTGAGAAAGTAGATTAGGTATTAATCCCATACCTAGACAATAATTCACAAAAGCAAACCCATGAACTATAAATATAAGAAAACATAAGTAGAAATTCCATCTTTTTAATCATTATAAAATCCAAAATAATTGATAAAATACACAAATCACATGCAACAAATAATTCAATAGATAGTAAAAGGAGAAACCATAATCAAATTAACATCAAATTCCAAAGAATGAAATGAAGAAGATGAACCCGATTTGTAGATCATACTCAAATTAACAGCAACTTCCAAAGAATGCAACCAAGAACATGAACCCAGAAACCCACCAAGCCAGATAGACAATTTACAAATTAGCTGATTCACAAACCCTATACACTAAAATCTGGATTAATCGTGTAAGAGATACCAAATTTGATCACAAGGATATACACAATGAAAGAAAGAAAAACGATGAAGAGAAATACAGGTTTGGAACTAAATGAACCAGAAGAGTGTACCTGATTGATTGATTGGAGATCTTCAATTTGAGACTCTATCAGAAAATTCCTAACCTGCGATGAATGGCGTGGAAGCAAAGTCCCAAGAAACAGAGGCTATAGACAACATTTTGTAGGGCAGAAAAAATGAAATTAGGAGAAAAAGGCACAGGTGCTAGGGTTCGAATTGATGATTACCTAATCAACCAAATCCTTGAAGAAGGGAGTTTGCATCACCGAATCGCAAGAAAAGATAGCTGACGGTGGAATCAGAGTGGAGCACATGCACCCTTGTAGAGGAGAAGCCACGCTAGAGGAGAGCTGCCACCTAGGACGGAAGCCAACCTGAAACGCAGGGAGCTCTCCCCATCAGAGATAAAACCACGCGAATTCTATTGTTAATGATAGGGTACTGAATTGTTTTATTTTTTGTTTAGTCACAATAAAAATAAATAAATAAACAAATAAATAAAATAACAAAGAAAAGAAAAAGAGTACGAATACTCTTGTGTGCTTTCTAAGTGACATCTTAAAATATTATTCTTGTCAATGAGTGTTGTTATTATTTATATATATACATTTTAATAGAAAAAAAAAATATATATATATATATATATATATATATATATAATAAAACAATGTAAAAGTATATATATATAATAAAAATAATAAATAAATATATGTTTGTATATAATCCTTTTATTATTATAAACAACAAAATTTTTTCACTTTCAATCACTGTATAACTTCAAATGAAAAATTTTGGGGGCATTATGTTAGACAAAATATAATTTTTATAAGAAAATTACAAAAAAAAAATAATTAGTTACATGGTGATGTCTCTATATATAATATTTATATTTATTTTAACTAAATTAGGTCATTTGACAATTTGATTATTTATTTGATTTTTGAAATTAACATCAAGTAAGAAGTGTGGAAGGGGTAATTCAAATAATTTTTCGTAAGTGGTGTACAAAGGGTAACTGTCAGCTGACATTAAGTTAATCTATAAATAGAGCTTTAAAAACACATTGTAGGGAGTTCAATTCTTTTCGAAAACACTTAGAAAGCCAAAAGGCTCTCAGTCCCTTGGCATCACAAAGTAAAATTAGGAATCTTAAGTAATTTCTCTGAACTCAAAAACTTGTAATTTGTTTCTTTGTAGTTTTTATTAATAAAATTTTTCTACTTTTATTTGTTCCTCTGCTTTATGTTTAGAGTAAACACCCAACTCGGTCCCTGTCCATATCAAATTAGGACAACGGGATCCCTCACTAAAAAAGTAACCCACGCCGGTCCCTGTCTATGCATAAAATAACTCATCACGCCCCCTCTTATGTATCCCCGTCCATAGACAGGGACTGGCGTGGGTTACTTTTTTTGTGAGGGATCGCGTTGTCCTAATTTAAAATGGACGTGGACTGGGTTGGGTGTTTACTCAAAAAAAAATATTAAAATTAGTAGTGTCAAAAAATATTACAAATTTTTTATTTTTTATTAAGATATAATTAGTTAAAAATATGACACTTCTATATGTTGAATATATTTTAAATATGATACTTCTCGATATTCATCCGATACAGTAAATCAGTAAAAGTGTTCGCACTTCATAATTGATATAACATAGAAAAAATATGTATTAAAATATTGAATCATTTGTTATATTGACACATTGTGTAATAAATACAAATAATGCAACATAAGTGTTAAAGATATAAAAGATAAGAGAAGATTGACGGAAAAGAATGACACAAAAGTAAAAAAATTGATAATACATAATAAAATTAGTGAATATTACCTTGGTCATAAGATGTTTCACGTTGGCTATGTGAAAAGATTTTAATAAAAAGAATTGGTAAAATATCTATTATACCCTTAGTAATGAACTAATTATATTCAAAATTTTCTATTAACTTCTTTTATTTTTTCACCGGCCAGCAACCACGAACCAAAGTTAGGTTCTATACTTTCCAAAAAAAAAAACAAAATCTGATATAAGAGAATAATAAATTTGTCAATAATAAAAAAATTAATTTTTTCATAACAAAAAAAGTATTTTTTTATGAATATTAAACTTATTTTTATACGATGATTAATTTTTTGTGTTAAGGTAATATAATTGTATAAAATAAGTTGTATATCTACATTATTAAAATCTTTTAATGTTTTGAATTTATTGAAAAATTAATATATTTAGGTGATTTTTTTCTAATATATTAATTTTAATAAATTGAATAAGAATTAATTTAAAAATGAAAGAATATCATGGCTTAATTTTTTTCTATAAAAAAAAATTTGGATATTTTTGTTGAAAATTGGCCTTTTATTGAAAAAATTTGGATATTGCTATAGGTGGAACAGATCTAATATATAAAGTGGATCATAAGTCATAACTAAAACACAGAATACGTGTTGAACACTATATGTGTGCCATACTTGAACGAATCTTTGACGCTTTAGTAACATCCATTGCGCATCTCATTGTCAAATAACAATATTAAATAAAACACCACTTTTATTTCTATACTTACTAAAAATAATTTCTAAAATATCAACTGTAGTAAAATTTTAAAAATTAGTCAATTAGTCTTTATATAACTTTTTTATAATATTAAATTTGTAATATTTTTTGACACTACTAATTTTAATATTTTTTTTGAGTAAACACCCAACCCGATTCCTGTCCATTTTAAATTAGGACAACGCGATCTTTCACTAAAAAAGTAACTTACGCCGGTTCCTGTCTATAGACGGGATACATGGGAAAGGGCGCGATGAGTTATTTTATGCATAGATAGGGACCAGTGTGGGTTACTTTTTTGGTGAGATATCACGTTGTCCTAATTTAATATGGACAGGAATCAGGTTGAGTGTTTACTCTTATGTTTATGTTTCGTTTTTCATCTTTTCTTTAATTTCTTATTTGTTTTAATTCCTGCAATTTACTTTGTCTTCGATACCTTACATTTTTTTTGTTTATTTAGTACTTTTAATCCTTCTTAATTTTTATTGATAATACAATTATGACATTAAAATACCCATATTTTTTTAACATTAATAAAATTTGAGTAAAACACTATTTGATCTAATTTTATATTAACGATGTGGTTTAATTTAGTTCGATCGAGACCAATCAAACCAAATTAAACCAATTGAAATTGCGGTTTGGTTTCGTTTAGTTTTTCGGTTTTTGTATTCATTAAAAAAATTACATGTTATAATCATATTTGGAAACTAAAAACCTTCTTGAGCTATTTCTAAATCAGTGATATGGAATATACACGAGGTCCAAGACACTTGTCTAATGAAATGGTGCTCATTTGTAAGATAATTGGCTCTTATTTAATGTTTTATTGTCATGAAAATACAGTGAAGAGAACTTGCATATCTCTATATGCATCTTATACCTGCCATGATATAAAAAAATTCAAGGATTCTTCAGCCTTCGTTCATAAAATAGGAAAATAATGTAAAATTATACCCAACTTTGCCTAACAAAATTAAGCCATAAATTTGAACAATACTAACACTACAAGAAAACACGTCTTTTGCCACGCTTTTAAAGCGTGGCGAAAAGCTGAAAAAGGGTGGCAATAACTTTTTGCTACGCTTTTTGAGTTATCGCCACGCTTTCGAAAAGGTGGCCTATCAAAGGGTGGCGGTTGCTCTATCGCCACGCTTTTTGCAGTCTATTGCCACGCTTTTTGTCAAACTGCCACTTGGAAAAGCGTGACTGTAGGTGGGAAATACAGCCACGCTTTAAAAGCGTGGCGATAGGACAGATCTGGCCACACTGTAAAAGCGTTACGATCGGTGGAGATACAGCCACGTTTTTAAAGCGTGACCATAGCAAAATATACCGCCACGCTTTAAAAGCGTGGCAAAAGCCTTGTTAAATTAAAAAAAAAAATTTCTTTCCCTTACTTGATCTTCATTGCTACATTATAAATTTTCAATCCTTTTTTATTATCAAACCTACAAATATAGTATGCAATTTTTATTACAAGACAAATCAAACAATAATTAGTGAGATATATAATTTACTATAATTGTTTTATACATTAAAAAACTATTACTCAAATACAAAATAAATCTCAGTTCAAATTCCAAAACTAAAAATCGAAGAAAAATACAGAAACAATACAAGTTAGAACTGCTCATAATATATCAAATTACACTAATAGAGATGATCATCAACCTAAATACTTGGTAAAAGATCAAAATCAACCTAAAACTGCTCCACTTTGTGCATTAAGCGTTCAAGTTATCCATTCCAATACTAGCCTGCAGCAAAATATCAAGAACAAATTGAACCAACAAAAACGATATATATAAAAAATATTATAAGAAATAATCTAATTTATGCATGTATTAACAATTCCAAATTAAACCAGGTTCACATTCTACTATAAAAAAAAAAAAACTTGACATGTATATTGAAATATAGAAAGCATTTTTCAATCATTTTCCCTTTCTTAATTATATTTTAGCATTTGATAGTCAAGCTTTATCTAGAGAAAGGAAAAGTCAAAAATCATTCTTTTCAAAATAGTGATTATATCTATCAAGTATTCAAGTTGTTTTTTTCCTTATGCCGCCTTATATGATAAATTAATATTACTAAATAGATAAATATCAAAAGAAAATACCACATAATTTTCATTTGTTCAATATTACTCAATGTTACATTGTTACACTTTCCTCTCTTCCAATTAAATCCATAGGTCTTATCAATATTCTGAAGAGTTTTACTACTTTTTAAAAATCCACAAGTAGAAAAACTTTTAAAGGTTGATAAATTTGATGGACTGCTTAATTTTCTATGCAAAAACATTCTACTCTTAACTACTTAAAAGCCAATCGCTAGCAAAATCTTTAATTTAAATACCAGAATTTATACATGAGATATGGATTTTTCGGTTTCAAAACTAAATTCAACTCCAACGACCTGAACGTCTTGTTATTGTTATTAGGGATACTATACCAAAAATTAATAGGTAATGGCAATGGATAGTGAAACTAGAGAAATTAAAAATAGAAGAAAACTGGAAACACCTTGAGCAGAGTTGATCCCCATGCATGTAAAACTAGTGTTGCTTAAAAAATTGATAGTACCAAACTACCAATACCAATAAAATAAACTTACAATTAGACGGACCTTTTGCTAATTCCTCAGGTGCTGTCATTCCAGCAGGCAATTCCAAAATAATTCTTCCAGTAGGAACCCTTGCCTGATAAATAAAAAATAATAAGCATAATATGGAACTCTAGTTAAAATGTTTGAAAAAAAACATAATTCTCTCTGCAAGGATCCAACATCTAAGAACCTGTTCAGTAAGGACAGCATAAGTTTCACCATCTGATTCCAGAAGTATCAACATAGTCACAGCAGGTCCTCTTGCAAATACAATACCTGGAACCTAATCACGGTTTACTTTATTATATATAAAGAAAGAAATCAGCATCAGGTGCAAGTGCACAGAAATTACAAGCAAAAGAGCAATGATGGATGCCTGAGAACATAAGGTAAGAAGCAAAAGATCCTAATAGTTGTGCATTTTAGATACCACATAGCTCAGAATGTGGTATGCCTATGAATCAAATACTATTAATACATTGCTTGCCATGATGAGGAATCCAATTTTTGGATATTGAAGCACAAGAAGCTATTTTTGAATAATATATATAGAGCATAACAGGTAAAATGTCTATTAGTTCATAGCCCCTTGCTAAAATTAACACAAGAATATGGAAACATAGACTGGCTTATATATGTCAGCTTTAAATTTGAGAAACCCAATGCGCTTTCCAAACATGTCTACACCCTGTTTACACCAAAAAGAGTCCAACTAGTTTCGTTGATTTTGATTTGAGAACGTGAATAAGACTAGAAGACTAACAGGTTAGTCAGTTACTTAAATTACCAATTAACAAGGCCTAATTATCAGAAATCATATCCACTTTTTAAACACTGATGATGCAATTACCTGAATTAGAACTTGTCTCAGAGCCAAGGTGCCATCAGCTAGAATCCCAATCTCACTTTGCAAGTTATGCAACCATTGCTTGAATAAAGAGGAATCAATAGCATTCCTGCAATGGAAAACAACAAAAACCAAACCAAACCACCACAACTGAGACATGTTTTTTATATAGCATGATAACAAGAAGAAATTGTGTGCCTATCAATTCTCTTTTGCCATTACATCTCATGGGGACTTGTCAAAACCTAGCATCTAATTGAACAAAACCTCCAATATCTAATTTTAGTAGCTGTCAAAACCTGCAGGGTGTGAAAGAGGAAGAAAAGAATGCCTAAATCCATCTTTTAATATAATTATTCAGCACATTCCCTTCCTGAACAAACACACTATGAACTTTCAACACATATCTCACCCTGAAATCAAAACAAGAACAAAATGTTAAAGAGTGTCATTATAATGTGTAACCTGAGTTTCTTCATTATTAATTCACTTAAGAGAAATAAAATCAAATGAGATGAAAGGGGAACCTGGGAAGCAGGGAATTGGAACAGGGGAAGGGAAGGGAAAGATTGATGATGATGGGTGAATGGCCGGAGCAACACGGTGGCGGCCTAGTGGTAGCGCTGGGGTAGCGGCAGTGGCGGAGGGCGGGTGCATGCACAGTAAAACAGGGTCTAGTAGTGGCTCTTAACAGAATCTTGGACAAGTGCCCCGAGAGTGCCATGCTGAACAAGAATAAAGGTAATTAATTAGTTCAAATAATCACAGTTGCTAGTCCAAAATTTAGTACAGAAAATAGAAAAATGCTCAAAAATTGACTCACATTCTAGCTTATTAATACATTTTCTGCAAGTTAAACTTACATAGCTATTTAAAGAAACAAGATAAACAACTCTTTGTAAAGAACAACATTCAGAGTTTGAGCATTGATAACAAAAAATTGATTTCTGAAACAAAACAAACACTGCAAAACCAACAGAACAGCATTTAAAGTTTGAGCATTGATCACAAAAAATTAATTTCTGAAACAAAACAAACAATCAACAAAATAATGAAAATAGAATTTTTTTTCCTTCAGAAGAAAACAATGAAAACATGAAACATATAATAAATCAATGATCACCAATATCCAGCAAGAATCTCAAAGACAACAATAAATACACAACAACAATTTAGCAAATAAACAAGAACAAGACCTAAATAGAAAATCCAACAAATTAAATCACACAAACCTAACAATTTAGCAAATTAAAACAACAGCAGCCCAATAATTTAGCAAATTATCAACTTAACAGGTTCAAAAACAGAAAATCACAACAAAAAAAATAAAATAAAAATAACAGAAGAACAACAGAACAACAACACAAGAACAATTAGCAAATTAACAAGTTCACACTAACAGTTAAAATTTACCAGAAGAACACTAATGCAAGTGGAATCATCATGCTAATATGTTTTCTACAAAGATGCTATTTTTGCAGCTAAAATTTCCTAATTACTAAGATCCAATTATTCTAATTTCACATGCAATCAACTTACTAAGTTTCTAAAAGCTAGAAATGATAAAACCAACCCGAAATATGGTTAAAGCATTTCATCAAACATGTTGAGTGCAGAAAACTTGAAACGAAATAAGAGAATTCAAAGCTTAGTATCAATGTGATAGAGAAGAGAACATAACTATTGTATACTTTAATTCAGTCTATGAAAAAAATCCAAACCACTGCCAAATCAAATAGTTACTTATTGTAATAGAAATAAGAAGTTATAGAGTTTCAAGCAGAGTATTGGTGTTGTGTGAGTGTATTGTCTGGTGGTGGGTTTAGGGAACTCACGGCGGCGACAAAAGAGAGCAGTTCGACGGCTAGGTGGAGCGCACGGGTTGGTCGCAGAGTTTGAAGCAGGGCAACGTGGCTTCCAGACGAACGCGAACCCGAACGGTGAACGGCGAGTGAACGCGAACGGTGAACGCCGAGCAAACTTGAACGGCGAAGAACGCGAACGAAGACGACGGCTGAACGAAGACGCGAACGTTAACGGCAACCAACGGCGGCGGAAGCGCGGCTGAGAGGGCTTGGAGGAGAAGAAGAGGGAGGAGCTTGCCGTCGACCATGTTTGCTGGAGCTTGAAGGTGAACAGAGAGATCCACAATGATTCGAAGAAGAACAAGAAAGAGAAGAAGGGTACGAAGATTAACAAGATGAAGAAGAAGTGGTTTCCATCAGTGATGAAGGCGAAGGCGAAGGGCGAAGGGCGAAGGGAGGAGCTCCGATACAGGCGAGTAGTTTCGAAGGTGAAAGAGAGATTAGGGTTAGTGGTTTCGAAGGGAAAAGAGAGATTAGGGTTGGGGACAGGGTTGGGGGCCGGGTTGGGAGCCGGGTTTGGGAGCCGGGCTTGGGTCAATTGGTTGGGGCCCCTCTCGCCACGCTTTAAAACGTTATTGTTGCTCTCTACGGCCACGCTTTTGAAGCGTGGCAGTAAAGAAACCTTTGGCCACGCTTTTAAAGCGTGGCAATGGTGTACCAGCATATAGCCACGCTTTTTAAGCGTGGCCGTAATGAATACAACAATTATGTATTTATTGAATATGTCACATTATATAGATTATTAGATTTTATTAGATAAAAATTAAAGGTTAATATAAAGGGCCCCGCTACACATACAAGCAAATAACGCATACAATCCTTACAAGTTGGCCCAACTCAGGTTTAATCCACGCGCACTCCCTCCCTTTAAATGGAGCGTCAATTTCACGCGCGTCACTCGAACGATTACGTTTCGAAAAAACCGCTCGTTGTGGCTCACTCTTCCTCTTCTCCTTTAAAGATAACACAAATCCTCAAGTTTCGAGCAACATTCCAAACTGAAGAGACATTTGAACTCGTCGCGAATAATAGTAGAAACCATCAACAAAATATTATTCAAGGTACGTTATTGTTTTACTCATCTTGTACATTTTCCACATTTCTGTTTCTGATTTCGAAATCGAAGAACTATGTTTTACTGTTCTTCTATGTTCTTCTAGGTTTTATTGATCTTCTTGTTCTAAGAAATTGAACACATGGTGTAAATATATTTGATCCAATTATAAGTAAATTTTTTTCCATAATTAAACTCTCTCTGGTGTATTCAAAATGTCTTATTTACAGGTACTATAATATGAAGTGGTGATCCAGATAGATTGGAACCCATATATGACGGTCTGCATAATACACCCAAACACAGACTATAAATACACCCGATAAAAAATTAAATTTACACCTCTGGTGCAGATTTTAGCCCAACACTACCTGAAAGCTACTTGTTGTTCACAAGTCCAAAATTAATTAAACTCTCTCTAGTGTATTCAAAATGTCTGATTTACAGGTACTATAATATGAAGTGGTGATCCAGATAGATTGGAACCCATATATGACGGTCTGCATAGAGATCTGCATAATACACCCAAACACAGACTATAAATACACCCGATAAAAAATTAAATTTACACCTCTGCTGCAGATTTTAACCCAACACTACCTGAAAGCCACTTGTTGTCCACAAGATCAAAATTAATTAAACTCTCTCTGGTGTATTCAAAATGTCTGATTTACAGGTACTATAATATGAAGTGGTGATCCAGATAGATTGGAACCCATATATGACGGTCTGCATAGAGATCTGCATAATACACCCAAACACAGACTATAAATACACCCGATAAAAAATTAAATTTACACCTCTGCTGCAGATTTTAACCCAACACTACCTGAAAGCCACTTGTTGTCCACAAGACCAAAATTAATTAAACTCTCTCTAGTGTATTCAAAATTTCTGATTTACAGGTACTATAATATGAAGTGGTGATCCAGATAGATTGGAACCCATATATGACGGTCTGCATAGAGATCTGCATAATACACCCAAACACAGACTATAAATACACCCGATAAAAAATTAAATTTACACCTCTGCTGCAGATTTTAACCCAACACTACCTGAAAGCCACTTGTTGTCCACAAGACCAAAATTAATTAAACTCTCTCTAGTGTATTCAAAATTTCTGATTTACAGGTACTATAATATGAAGTGGTGATCCAGATAGATTGGAACCCATATATGACGGTCTGCATAGAGATCTGCATAATACACCCAAACACAGACTATAAATACACCCGATAAAAAATTAAATTTACACCTCTACTGCAGATTTTAGCCCAACACTACCTGAAAGCCACTTGTTGTCCACAAGTCCAAAATTAATTAAACTCTCTCTAGTGTATTCAAAATTTCTGATTTACAGGTACTATAATATGAAGTGGTGATCCAGATAGATTGGAACCCATATATGACGGTCTGCATAGAGATCTGCATAATACACCCAAACACAGACTATAAATACACCCGATAAAAAATTAAATTTACACCTCTGCTGCAGATTTTAATCCAACACTACTTGAAAGCCACTTGTTGTCCACAAGATCAAAATTAATTAAACTCTCTCTAGTGTATTCAAAATGTCTGATTTACAGGTACTATAATATGAAGTGGTGATCCAGATAGATTGGAACCCATATATGACGGTCTACATAGAGATCTGCATAATACACCCAAACACAGACTATAAATACACCCGATAAAAAATTAAATTTACACCTCTGCTGCAGATTTTAACCCAACACTACCTGAAAGTCACTTGTTGTCCACAAGACCAAAATTAATTAAACTCTCTCTAGTGTATTCAAAATTTCTGATTTACAGGTACTATAATATGAAGTGGTGATCCAGATAGATTGGAACCCATATATGACGGTCTGCATAGAGATCTGCATAATACACCCAAACACAGACTATAAATACACCCGATAAAAAATTAAATTTACACCTCTGCTGCAGATTTTAGCCCAACACTACCTGAAAGCTACTTGTTGTCCACAAGTCCAAAATTAATTAAACTCTCTCTAGTGTATTCAAAATGTTTGATTTACAGGTACTATAATATGAAGTGGTGATCCAGATAGATTGGAACCCATATATGACGGTCTGCATAGAGATCTGCATAATACACCCAAACACAGACTATAAATACACCCGATAAAAAATTAAATTTACACCTCTGCTGCAGATTTTAACCCAACACTACCTGAAAGCCACTTGTTGTCCACAAGACCAAAGTTTAGCAGAAAATCATTCCAATTCCTATCAAATGAGTCTTTGCTATGAGAGTTTCATTTTCCCTCTCTGCTACATGTAATCAATTGATTCTTAATCTCGTTTTCCTTTCTATTTGTGCTCCGAATTCTTGTAGAAAAACCTGCAACCTTGGTATAGTTCCTGTAAAATTTTTCAGCATCTTCAAGGGTGGTAAAGGTCATTCCAACCTTCGGAATAAACTGGTCATCAACAATAGAGAGGTTGCAGAATACACCATGTCAAAAACTATAAATACACCATGTCAAAACGAAGCTGGAGTTACAGAGAGAAAAACTAACGTCAATGACGAAGAACAAACCAATGAGAAAGGAGAGGAAAAGAACGATCGAAAAATCAGGGGAAGACGCGCGAGAAGAAGAACGATGAAATTTGAAAAGAAAGAAAACAAAGAAGAAAACAAATCTTTTAAATTTGGTAGTTATACAAACGCGAGATCTTTGTATAGCGCGTGTAAGTGACGTAGAAGTTGCAGCGCGTTTTAGTGGATTAGGCGTTAATGAACTTGTAATAATTACAAGCCCTAATCGCTTGTATACTAAGCTTTTCTCTAATATAAAAGAAGAGTCTTAATGGACTCTAATAAATACAAAATATCTTAATACATAATAAATGTTTTAAATGATAATACTTTTATACACAATACTTTAAATAGCAACAAAATTTTTTATTTTTAAATAATTAAATATAAAATATATAAATACAAAAAATATGAATATTCTTTATTCATTAAGATTAATTATTATACAAAAATTTTTATAATATTAAAAAATTATATTAAAATAATATTTTAAACTATAAAATAAAAATATAAAATAATTAAAATTTTAATTTATATTACTTGATAAATAATTAAATTATTATATTCAAAATTTATTAACTAATTATTTTTGTTAACCGTATTATTATATAAAATAATTTTTTATCAAAAGATTTTTAAAATATAATTTATTTAAAATATTATATATAATACATAAAAATATTAATTTTTTTATTTCTAAATTATTTTATAAAATTAGAATAAATAACATAATTTTAAATACATACCTTTACATTATATATTTATTTATATTAGTAAGATTTAAACTAATCACACTTATACAATTAAAAATATTTAAAAAAGATAAGCTAGATAAAAGTACGGAAAAAAAATCTATCCAAATGCAACCTAAATCAACATAAAATAAAAAAATAAATGATTTTTTTTTCAAATAAAATAGTTTATCAAATTTAGTTTTTTTTTTTCCTGTTCACCCAATAAAAATAATTTTTTATTGTTTTTTTATTAAAAAAAAAGAGACAATTTGTGTCCAAATCTAAAACCCAAGTTAAAATTGAAGTGTTGAACATATCCAAAGGAGTCTCTAACTTTTAGCATCATTCATTGGTATTCATGGAATCGATCCACATATCCGTGGTATTTATCTAAATCTGATTCAAAAATTACGAATATAGGTCCGATCCACAAGGTTATTGGATCCGATCCGATCCGATTCGCATACTAATAGGATTGGATTGCAGATTTGTGTACGTATTCGCATATCCGATCCGCAAAAATAAAAAAAATATTTTTTTATTTTTTATTTTAACTAATAATTATCATATATGTTGTATTATTTTAATTTATTATTTAAAAAAGATATATCTAATATTATTTTAAGAGTAAAAATATTTAAAAGAATAGAAAAAATAAATTTTATTGATATTTTTTAATAAAAATATGCTTTTAAAAATATTTTTGTATCTCACAGATATATTTGATATCTGATCCAATCTGCAGATCGGATAAGATCAAATTCAAACTTAAAAAATGTGGATATTGAATTTGATCCGATCCGATCTGTGTTCACCGCATCCAAAAAAAGCAAAGAGAGAAGAGGATGAAAGCATGTGTAGTAGCAACTTATGGTGTGGCCTCAACGTGCACCCCAGTTAAGTTCACCTAACTTATTAGTATTTAATTACCTAAGTTTGATTAGTTTAGGTCTTATTAATATAAGAAAATATATAATGTGATACGCATGTATTTAGAATTTTATTTTTTTTAAATTAAAAAAATAAAAAAGTTAATATTTTCATTTATTATATATAATAATTTAAATAAATTATATTTTTAAAATATTTTGATAAAAAATTATGTTATAAAATAATATTTTTAACAAAAGTAGTTAGTTAATAAATTTTGAATATAATAACTTAATTATTTGTCAAGTAATATAAAATAAAATTTTAATTATTTTATATTTTATGTTATGGTTTAAAATATTATTTTAATATAATTTTTTAATATTATAAAAAAATTTTGCATAATAATTTTAATGAATAAAAAATACTCATATTTTTTGTATTTATATGTTTTATATTTAATTATTTAATAATAAAAAAATCTATTACTATTTAAAATATTGTCATTTAAAATATTTATTATGTATTCTATATTTATTAGAGTTTATCAATATTCTTATTTTATATTAGCCTTTGATTTTTATCTAATAAAATTTAATGGTCTATATAATATGGCATATCCAATAAACACATAATTATTGTGCTTATTTTAGACATATCAACATAAATTAGAACACCAAACTACAAATTCAAATTAGCTAATTAAAACAGAGAACACTATAAAATTAAATAATTAAAACAAAAACACAGAATAAATTATGAAACAGAAATTATTAACCGAATCACAAATTTTTAAGGTAGGGAAACACAAATTACCAAAGATGTAAGAACAAACTAAAACCAATAGAATTAAAAATCCAAAACAAAAAATCATATAGCAAAATAAAAATAAAACCAATTATTAGAATAAAACTAAAAACAACTAATCAGAGGAATAAAAAACCAATTATTAGAACAAATAATTTATCTGAGAGGAATCCCGATTCTAGATGTAGAGGAATGTTATTGTGCTGATTGCAGCGCAAATGACAACAGTGGCTGCGAACTCGCGGAGGACGACGAATGACGGCTTTGGTACGTGCTGTTGCTGTGCGGGGAGGACAACAGCGGCTGCTAATAAGTGGAAGAGACTACATGCTGCTGGAAGAGATGGTGTGCGGAGCCGTGGAGGACGACGTGGAGAGAGAAGCGCTATGAGAAATGGGGAGGGAGAGGAAAGGGTCGCGCCGCTGCGCCTTGATGATTCTGTCCAGCAGCATCGATAGCGAAGAAGAGGGAGAAGTTTTGGCACAGTGAGATTTGGCGCTGTGGGAGGAGTTTTTGGCGCTGAAAGGCGGTAAGAGCTTAAAGGATTGGAGATTCGAGAGAGGGCTAGAAGTAGTTAGGATTTCTGGTTGCCATGGGTGGGTTAAGTCATTTGGAGAGGGTCTTTTATATATAGGGTTTTTGTAAAAAATTGGTCCAGTTTGATTCGATTAAGATTTTTAGTATTAGAATAAAAAATCAAATTGAATAAAAAAATTGCAAACTATTTTTTTTCAATTCGATTTTCAATTTATTTGATTATCAATTTTTTTAATTCATGTTCATACCCTGACCCAACACTATGGCCCAAGTCAAAATACACCAAAAAGCTCAATCCAAATATTGGCCTTCGCCGCCCACCGACCTTGTTAGAAGAGGTCGGATTCAACACAAACTCCACCCCAAAGAAGTTGGGCTCGAAGGATAGTTGGCAGATAGCACTTATTCAAATAAGTAACTGCCCCTAAAATCTCTCAACCAACTTCCAGGAGCCATATCACTACTACCCTAAGATAAAGGGACGGTTATCCACCTTGAAAGGTGGAACTACTCCAATGGCGATTATTGGATCTCCACTATAAATACACTGACACCCCCTCAAGTATCTTTAAGTTCCAATACTCTCTAAACCTGCTTAACCCCTTGTTGACTTAGGCATCGGGAGTATCTTTGAAGGTACCACCCCCCATTCTTTCACACATGCATCGGACGACGGCTTCCAGACACATACCAATAGGAGACCACCTCCTTTAGACGCTTGGGCCAATCTTTCAAGCCCAATCCACCTATCTCAGGTTACCTAAGTAACATTGGCACCATTGCTGGGGACCTGGGAAACCAACCCATGATGGCGGATGACTTAAACAAGGATGGAAACACAGCATCCGATTTCGAGCAAGAGAATCAAGATGGTGGTAACAATGACAGGGCCATAGTCACTCACCAAGGGACGACTAATCAGCATAGGGAAGGCCCCCTCAAGGGTAAAGGACCAAAAGGGAATCTCCTCTGAAGTCCACAAACCAAGAAAAGAGGAAAAATCCCATGCAGCTGATCTCATGGAATTGTTCCACCGCCACCAAGGACGGCTGGAACAACTAGATCAAGAACTGAAGCGACAGCGAGAAGTAGAGAGAAACTTGAGGAGAGAGATTGAGCGACGAAAAGAGCTCGAAGAAAAGCTCCTGAGATTAGAATCTAATCTCCGAGGTAGGAGCTCTCGTAGCGACCAAGAAGATTCTCCCTTGGAGGGAAAAGACCTGTTCAGTGAGGACATAATGAGGGCAAAAGTTACAAGGAACTTTAAAAGCCCTGATATGGACCTATATGGACAACCGACCCAAAAGCATCATCTTTTATTCTAATTGGGTATTATTATTCATAAGTCAATGCTAATCTTTTATGATACTTGCATTCCATTTGCATTACTATGCATTTACACTGTCTTTCATTGCCCACACTCTTCCCTCATTGTTGCAAATTTTTGCACTCTTGATTTACCATGTGCTTCTACTATTTTCACACTTGCATGTTGTAGCTACCATGTAATTGAGACCCTTATTATTTGGCATTAACACCCATATTTATTTGTTTTCTATCTTTGTTTCTGGGTTACTTTTCTTCTTTATATCTTCTTTCAGGATGGCCACCGAGGAAGGGAAAG
This sequence comes from Arachis stenosperma, assembly GCF_014773155.1. Classification (NCBI taxonomy): domain Eukaryota; kingdom Viridiplantae; phylum Streptophyta; class Magnoliopsida; order Fabales; family Fabaceae; genus Arachis; species Arachis stenosperma. The sequence goes on along the minus strand of NC_080379.1, from coordinate 96,195,015 downwards.
GAGAAGCTTCTATATGGGGTAACAAACAAGTCCATTTGCACAATCTTTAGAGAAAAGCATCAGTTGTAGCAGCTCGTCCACTTGCACATCTCAGCATGCACCGAGGACGGTGCAATCTTTAAGTGTGGGGAGGTTGATATCTACTTCCATTGGTTAGTTACTTCATATTTTAACACCAATTTTAATTTTCTTTGTTAAATTAGTTGTTACATTTGCATGTTTTTTGATTTTGTGCATATTTTACCACTTGGTTGAAGTAATATTTTCTTTTTCAAGAAAATTTTTATAGCATTTCACTAATTTGAATTAAACATTTTGAAAAACTTGTTTGAAGAAATTTTCTTTTGGAACATGGTTTTAGAGCTCGAACACATAAAACCGGTGAGATTTTGAGCCTACTTGATTGGTTGCATTTTACCAACTATTCATACCCTGGGTCGAGCTGTCCGACCCGGGATGTTCGACAGACAAAGCGACCAACCTCTTCAGGTCAGGACAACCCGACCTCTTTCCAAAGAGCTCGGCCAAGTCATCAGAAAAGCCCAAAGAAGGGCCCAAATAGAGGAACACGCCCCAAATCCTAAGGCAGCCCAAGCCTACAGAGGGAAGGGCGGTTCCAATAAAAGATAAGCTGACCTCACCTAGAAGATAAGATAAGATAAGATAACTAACTTATCTTATCTAAAAAGGTCACTCCACACCATTATAAATACACTAGAGCACCCAGGTATAACTCATACTCTGATTCTACTCAATACCTGTTTAATATCTTTGCTAACTTAAGCATCGGAGTCCCTTGCAGGTACCCCCCACCCTTCGGTGACAAGGGATCAGCAGTGCAGCCAGTCCAACAAGTCGGACACGACAGCTCCGGCCGTCTTCCACCAGCCGGACACGTTAGCACCGACCAGTACAGAAGATCTCGTCCGAGATCGACCTCCAATTTCAGGTAACCCTCGAAACATTGGCACCGTTGCCGGGGAGCCTGGAAGTCATCCCATCACCATGGCAGACGACCATGACAATGACCACGATTCAGGTTTGGAAGATAGAACGCCGCACAAGAACGCGGATGTTACACTCAAAGATACTCTGGAGCCCAACGGGGACAAAAATTCATCAAATCTAGGAGTGATAGAGGCGCTTCAAGATCGATTAAAGCAACTTGAGAAAGAAGCCCAACATCAACGCGAAAAAGAAGAAGATCTGCATCGGGAGATAAGGCGACGTCGAGAATTAGAAGATAAACTTCTAAAACTCGAAGCCGATCTCAAAACTAAAGCTACTCAATCCACTCCAGAGGATAGCTCTTGCAAGGATCAAGATCCATTCACCAGGGAAATTATGAAGACCAAAATCCCAAAGGACATCAAACTTCCGAATATGACTCTGTATGACGGCACTTCAGACTCCAACCATCATCTCAGCAATTTCAGAAGTAGAATGTACCTCACTGATGCCTCAGATGCAGTTCGCTGCAAGGCCTTTCCAAAACTCTTACCATGACAGCCATTAGATGGTTCGACAGCCTACCTCCATAGTCCATCTCAAGCTTCGACGACCTGGCCAAAAAGTTCCTGGCCAGATTTTCCATACAAAAAGATAAGGCTAAGCACGCACCCAGCCTACTAGGAATCAAGCAAGGAGATCGGGAGAGTCTTCGTAACTACATGGAAAGATTCAACAAAACATGCATGGACATACAAAGTCTACCAACAGAAGCTGCCATTATGGGCCTCATAAATGGCCTACGAGAAGGACCGTTTAGCCAATCTATATCAAAGAAGTACCCTGCATCCCTGGATGAAGTACAAGAACAGGCGCAGAAATACATCAACATGGAAGAGAATTCTCGACTTGGGGAAGCCTCGAGGTTCGGTTCTGCCTACCGAGATAAAGATAAAGAATCCAAGAAAAAGGAAGATTGCTCCAGGGGGAAAATAAAAAAAATATCATAACTACACCCCTCTCAGGGTATCCTTGGTAGATGTTTACAAAGAAGTCTGTCATATGAAAAAAATACCCCCAGCTCGGCCACTCAAATGCAAAAGAGGATGAGGGAATCGGAACGAATACTGTGAGTATCATCGAGTTCGAGGATATTCCACCAACGAATGCTTCGACTTGAAAAATGTCATAGAAAAATTAGTAAGAGAAGGAAAACTAGATCGGTTTTTGGCCAACCGGGACGAAGAACCAAGAAAAAGAAAAAGGGATGAAGATATCGGACGGTCTGAACGATCACCTCGCACGCCAGAGAGACACGTCCACGTGATACACGGCGGATTTGTGGAAGGATGAATCTCCAAATCATCTCGCAAGTGACACCTCAAAGAAGTATACTAGGTCGAAGGAAAGAAGGAGGCGCCTGACATCCCAGCAATCACATTTACCAAAGAAGACGCATCTGGAATCATCTCGGGACACGACGACCCCATGGTCATCACTATCGTGCTGGCAAACGCCAACCTCCACCATACATTAATTGACCAAGGAAGCTCCGCCGACATCTTATTCAAAACTGCCTTCGACAAGCTCGGCCTAGAAGAAAAAGAGCTAAGAGCATATCCGAACAGCCTGATCGGACTTGGGGATACCCCAGTACAACCACTGGGATACGTATCGCTACATACAACCTTTGGAAAGGGGAACCAGTCCAGAACACTTAAGATAGACTACATCGTGGTTGACGTAAGCTCAGCCTACAACGCCTTAATAGGTCGGACGACGTTAAATCAACTCGGCGCAATATTTTCAACTTCACATCTATGTATGAAATTCCCAACTGCAGAAGGGATAGCTACAATAAAAGCAGATCAAAAGATGGCACGTCGCTGTTATAACGAAAGTCTAAACCTCAGAGGAAAAGGAGGAGAGTTCCACACAATCGAATTTGGCGGAGTTCAGAGACGAGAAGAACTCCGTCCACAGCCCGAAGGTGAAGTAGAGAAAGTTTAGATCAGAGACACCTCGGATAAAACAACTAATATTGGCACGATCCTGAAAGGAGACGCAAAGAAATCACTCATACAGTTCCTACGAGATAATGTTGATCTCTTCACATGGAAATCTACCGACATGCCAAGCATAGATCCCGAACTGATGAGCCACAAGTTGGCAGTCTATCTGGGATCCCGGCTAGTACAACAAAGACGAAGAAAACTTGGGCCAGAACGGTCTCAGGCTGTAGCAGAACAGGTGCAAGCACTACTAGAGGCAGGGTTCATAAGAGAAGTTAGGTTACCACTATGGCTAGCAAACGTCATCTTGGTGAGAAAGTCAAATGGGAAGTGGCGAATGTGCACCGACTACACCGACCTCAACAAAGCCTGCCCAAAAGACCCTTATCCACTACCAAGCATAGACGCTCTAGTTGATGCCTCATCGGGATATAAGTATCTCTTGTTTATGGACACATACTCGCGGTACAACTAGATCCCAATGTATCCACCGGATCAAGAAAAAACCTCGTTTCTAACACCCAAAGCAAATTATTGTTACATCATAATGCCTTTCGGCCTTAAGAATGCGGGAGCTACTTATCAGAGGCTAATGAATAAGGTCTTCTCAGATCACATCGGAAAAATCATGGAGGTCTACGTGGATGACATGTTGATAAAGACACAAAGTGAAGAAATATTACTATCCGACTTGGTTCAAGTATTCGACACCATACGGAAGCATGGCATGGACTTAACCCGGCTAAATGCACCTTCGCAGTGGAAGCCGGTAAGTTCTTGGGCTTTATGCTCACACAAAGAGGAATCGAGGCAAATCCAGATAAATGCCAGGCCATACTCAACATGAAGAGCCCAACCTGCGTCAAAGAGGTACAACAACTCAATGGGAGATTGGCAGCCTTATCCAGATTCCTAGCAGGGTGAGCGATAAGATCCCTCCCTTTCTACGATACTTTAAGGAAGGGAAAGAACTTTGAGTGGACAACGGAATGTGAACAAGCCTTCCAAGACTTCAAAGAATTCTTGGGACGGCCACCTCTCCTATCTCGACCACGAGAAGGGGAACCACTCATATTGTACCTCGCAGTAGGAAGTCGAGCAATAGCCTCAGCACTAATTAAAGAAGACGAGGGTGGGCAACAACCCGTCTACTTCATTAGTAAAGCACTGCAGGGGTCAGAGCTGAACTACCAGAAAATAGAGAAGTTTGCCTAAGCTCTCACACTCACATCCCGACGACTTCGCCCATACTTCCAAGCGCATACCATTAAGGTTCAGACCAACCAGCCCATAAAAGGGATATTACAGAAAACAGATCTAGCAGGAAGAATCCTACAATGGGCAAATGAGTTGTCCGAGTTCGACCTCCAATACGAAGCGCGGACAGCCATCAAATCACAATACCTAGCCGACTTCATTGCAGAATTCACAGACGCCCTAGAGATCCCCATAGAGTGGAATATATATGTGGACGGATCCTCGAATAAAGCCAGAAGTGGTGCAGGTGTGATAATCGAAAGCAACCAAGGAACCCAACTCGAGCTTTTCCTCAAATTTGGATTCCCGGCCTCAAACAACCAGGTGGAATACGAAGCGTTATTAGCTGGCTTGAAGCTGGCTAGAGAAGTTGGAGCTCAGAAACTCAACATCTATAGCGACTCACAAGTCGTTACTTCACAAATAATAGGGAGCTACCAAGCCAAAGATCCTACTATGAAAAAATATTTGGATAAAACCAAAGTACAGCTCGGACAACTCGGGGAATATAGGATCTGCCACATACCCCGCGAGCAAAACGCCCGAGCTGATGCACTCTCAAAACTAGCTAGCACCAAACCAGGGGGCAACAATAGAAGTCTCATCTAGGAAATACTACAGAAGCCATCAATATCGGAAGAAGAAAAAGTCCTAGCCATAACAGGTCGGGATCAAGGATGGATGACCCACGTAATTAACTACTTCAAAACAGAAGCGCTCCCTACAGATGAAAAGGAGGCAAAGAGGTTAAAAAGGGAGGCACAGTACTACAATATCATAAACAACACCCTATACAAAAGAGGGATCTCAGCACCATTGTTAAAATGCGTACCGACCTCCAATACAAAGGAAGTCTTGGAGGAAGTACACAGCGGCATTTGTGGCAATCATCTCGGAGCGCAAGCTCTCACCAAAAAGGTACTCCCAGCGGAATTCTATTGGCCAACTTTACGAAAGGAAGCTACCGAATTTCTAAAGACATGTCCACCATGCCAGAAGCATGCCAACTTTCACATCGCCTCGCCAGAAAAGCTCATCAGCGTAACCTGACCCTGGCCATTTGCGAAGTGGGAACTCGATCTTCTCGGACCCTTTCCCCAAGGATCGGGACAAGTCAAGTTCCTCATAGTGGGGGTAGACTATTTCACAAAATGGATCGAGGCAGAACTCCTAGCCAACGCCACTGCTCAAAGAAGTCAGAAATTCCTATATAGGAACATCATTACAAGGTTTGGGGTCCCATACTCCATCACCACAGATAATGGCACCCAATTCACAGATGCAGGCTTCAGAAAACTAGTGGCCGACTTAAATATAAAACACCAATTCACCTCCGTCGAACATCCCTAAGCCAATGGACAAGCCGAAGCGGCCAACAAAGTCATATTGGCCAGGCTGAAACAGAGACTGCAAGAAGCAAAGGGAGCTTGGGCCGAGGAACTTCCACAAGTTCTATGGGCGTATCGAATAACCCCCTATTCTACTACGAACGAATCACCATTTTGATTAGCATACGGAGTGGAGGCAATGATTCCAATAGAAGTAGAGGAAGGGTCTCCCCGAGTAGTCCACTACAATGAACAAACCAACTCTCAACTTCAAAGAGAAGAGTTCGACCTACTTCTGGAAATCCATGAAAGAGCTCGGATCAGAGAAGAAGCACTAAAGTGGCGAATGGCTTCCAGGTATAATCAAAAGGTAGTGCTAAGAGGTTTTGCTGAGAATGATCTCATCTTAATCCGAAATGATATTAGAACAACTCGACCCGGAGAAGGAAAGATAGCAGCGAACTAGAAAGGACCCTACCGAGTCACAAAAGTACTTGGGAAGGGCTACTACAGACTGTCGGAACTCGAGGGACGAGAAATCCCCAGATCATGGCACGCCTGTAACCTAAGAAGGTATTATAGTTAGGAAAGATAAAAGGTCTCATCACAAGACGCACTCTTTTTCCTGAAAAGGATTTTTAATGAGGCATCAAGATTGAGATTTAATCTGACTTAAGGGTATGAAAAACTCCCGCCTGTATATATTTGCACTTTAAATAAATTTCAGATATTCTACAAATTCCCAAGACGCATTAATGTGAAGCATTCATCGTCCGATTATAAAGCAACGGATCGAACAGAAAGTGAAGAACAGATTCACTATACGATCTCGATAGGAATGATCAACCGACAAAGGTGAAAACGCGATTCACCTAAAGGTCGATTAAACCAGGACAGAAACCACCATCTACAAATCGGCAAAGATGAACACAGAATAATGCAAGAAGTTATCGAAAGTGATCCCAAAAAGAACCTGACGAGGTCTTATGGATTGCTATATAATAACTTAAAAAGACTGGCTGACGCTAAAAAGTCGGACCAAGTCAACCCAAGTTATCAGCAAATCCCTGGAAAGAGGTCTGGCCAACCCTATTAAAGAGGAATTGCTATAACATAGAAGAGATCGACCTAACAAAGTCGGTCTCCTACAAGACAAGTTGTAAAAGTAATCCCTGAAAGAGACCTAACAAAGGTCCAAGAAAGAGGATTACAAAAACAACTTAGAAGAGATCGACCTAACGAAGTCGATCTCCTACAAGACAAGTTGTAAAAGTAATCCCTGAAAGAGACCTAACAAAGGTCCAAGAAAGAGGATTGCAAAAATAACTTAGAAGAGATCGACCTAACGAAGTCGGTCTCCTACAAGACAAGTTGTAAAAGTAATCCCTGAAAGAGACCTAACAAAGGTCCAAGAAAGAGGATTACAAAAGCAACTTAGAAGAGATCGACCTAACGAAGTCGGTCTCCTATAAAACAAGATAATCCCTGAAAGAGACCTGAACAAGGTCCAAAAAAGAGGATTATCAAATAACTCGACAGAGTCCGGCATGACGAAGTCGGCCCGAAAAAGATAAAGTTACAAAAGGTAAAACCTCAAAAGAGATCTGAACAAGATCTAAGAAAAAGGATCACCTAGTAATGAAACGGGGACCAACATGAAGAAGTCGGACTAAAACTACAAAAAGTTATAAAAAGTAATCCCAAGGGGTTGCTCGAAAAGATCAATTGAGAAGATCAACCAACAGAGGGGAGATAACTCGACCCGATAGACCTTGAGCTCGCCACAAAAGCGATCAAAAGAGGATGGATAAAAAACAACTTTAAAAATTCCAGGTAAATGATAAAGAAAGCTGCAAGCAACCATATCGCAGTTACCATAAAATAAAGACTCAACAGGTCGCTTGAAGCCAACCCCAAGAGCCAGAGAAACCATTTTGTTTTTCAAAATAAAGTTGCTAAAAATAGCAACTGGAGTATCAACAGTCAACAAAACATCATTTACAAAAAAGAGTTCAAAGCCCACAAATCGGGCTATTTACACAAATACTTAAAAAAGGAGGTCAACCAAGATCTGGAGCCTTCCCGGCAGTATCAGTACGGGGAGAAGGAGGGCAAGTCTGAATCGGCACAGCATCTACAGTTCCATCATCCTGGTTCAGAATCTGGCAATCCGAATCAGACGTAACGGGAGGAACCGAGGAGGTCGACACTATAAGAGAAGGCACTGGGGAAGAGTCAGCATCATCATCATCCTGGTCATCAGGGACAATCTTACCATCCCTCACAACATTGTCCAGGCTGACGAGAGTCAAGTCGGCATCAGGAGCAACAATCCGGAACTGCTCCATCAGGTTCTCGGAGGTGGCAGTTACGCTGCCCACAAGGTGACCGTGAAGCTCGGCATAATTAACCCGAGCAGTTTCCAAATCATCCCGGAGATGCATTAATTCCCTATAAGCTGAGACATAGCTATCCTTGTGCTTTAGTGCCATGTCCTCAGCCAACTTCAAAGAAGCAGCCAAAGCAATAGAGCTGGCCTTCTCACCCTCCAGTTCCTTCTCTACCTTCGCCAACTTCACCTCCAACTCATCCTTCAGACCCTCGATCCGATCAAATTCTGATTTGGCCTCCTCCATGAAGGATTTTGTGGCATGAATCAGGATCCCCTGAACTGTTCGAAAAATAGCCGCACCCATATGTGCCATTTTTACACTACTTTTGGTGATAAAATCCAGATGCTGAAGAAGAGACATGTCCATAGAGAGCCCACCATAGGGGGCAATTTGCTGGTCAACAAACTCGACAGCATCAAAATTCGGGGCATCCAGGTTAAAGGGCTCGGATGTTTTTTGCTTTTTTAAAGGAGGAGCACCAGAAGCAGCGGCAGAAGTCTGTGGAGGATCGACCCGACGAAACTGAGGAGTAGGAATTGCTTTCCTCAGCCCAGGAGAACTCGGCACAGGAGGCTTCACGGGGACCTGAGAAGATCCCTCTCTGGCCACCTTGGCCGAGATGTTCAGAGCAGCAGTTGCCTTCTTCGCCTTTTTAAAGGCCCTCATAGGGTCATTGTTCTTTGACATCTCTGCAAATATAGAATCAGTCACAACAAAGAGTTACAATCTCAATAAGAGGAAGAAAAAATTAAGAAACAAGTATAAGAGACAAGTCAGACAAGTACCCAAAACAGTCCGAACCAAGGACGGGTCATTCAAAAACCTTTTTGTATCAAGATGGGGTTGTTTCCCCCATAGATCCTCAAGAACAACAACAAAGGCACGCTCAACATCATCAAGCATCTCTCAGGTATAGCGAGACACTCTCACATCCCTCTGCCACTCTAGAGGGAAAGAAGGCTCATCATTTTTATCAAGAAAAAAGGGGCGGGCCCCCTTGACAGCACGAACCTTAAAGAAGTAATTCTTGAAGTCCTTAAAGGACTCATCATACATAGCAAAAACTTTGTGGCCCTGGGCAGACCTGAAGAAAACCCAGGAAGCTTTCTTTTTTGAAGAACCGCCAGGCTTGGCGGAAACAAACAAATAAAGGAAAAGATTCTGGGAGGGTGTTACATGTAATTCTCGGCAGAAAAGTTAAAAAATTTTAATAAAACCCCAGGAATTTGGGTGAAGCTGGGATGGGGCAATATTACACGACCACAACAGGTCGGTCTCGAAAGCAGTAAAAGGAAAAGTAACGTTCAACTGGCTGAAGAAGTATTCATAGGCATAGAAGAAGGGACGTTCCCTCTCAATGGAAGTCGGAAAACAAACTCTCTCATCAGAATCAGGAGCAACAAGCTCGTAATCCTCCTCACGGGCATTGTTACCACAAATCCTATGGCGCTTCCTCAGCTCTGTGCAAAATTCAGCATCCACAACAGAAACACACAACAAAACAAGGGAGTCCAGCCAATCGGACATCCCCTCGGGAACTCTGGAAGACATCTCTACAATGTTATTGCGAGAAGACACGAGGCCAACTAATCCTACAAGTAAAAAAAGAAGATGGGGTTACTAAAAACATCCCGAACAAAGGGAGAAAACAACTCGGTCAATACGATACAGGCGAAGAAACAAGAAAAGGAAAACCCCAAGACTCAAACCAAAAGTCCTGGGGCATCCTTTGGAGGTAGTAACAAAGCAAGGTTTCCAGGCAAGATCTACAGCTCGCACCCCAGCATTTCTCAGAAAGAATTCAAAACAGTAAACCAAGCATCATTACAGTCTACCAAGCAAAAAGCATTCCCAAAAATCAAAGCACGCCAAGTAGAAATCATCAAAGGTGCAAACTTTTTCAGAATCAGACAAAAAGTAATCTCCAAACAAAGCGAAGAACAGATGCAGATTTTCTATCGGTATCAGACAGGAAATAACAAGAAGCAACAATAAAATCCTAGAAAGCCTCGACGAAAATGCCAAGAGAACGCATAAAAGAAAGACAGGAAAAACATGTTATAGTGACAAGCAAATACAAGACCACAAAAAGATTCAAACTTTCAAACATGCAAAATCAAAGCTTCACCTAAAAGCTGAAGACGAAGCTACAAAAGAAGCAAGAAAGCTAGTACCAACCTGAAAGAGTGGCAAGCTTCAAAGAAATTGAAATTGAAAGATGAAATCTGGAAATGCCCTCTCACAAGCAAAAGAAAGAACACGAACAAGAGCAATGTCGCAGGGAGAAACGCGAAACTGTAAAACTCCAGGCGAAAACAGAAGCTCCAGAAAAAACGCCAAGCGACGCCGCAACACGAGAAAGTAAAAGCGCAAACAAAAAACAGAAAGCAAAGGGAGCAGAGAAAAGAAGTTACGAAAAGGGCAAAGGGGAGAAACCGTTTCTGGGTTTTCAAAATCAAAGTAAAGAGCCAAAGGGAAACGGGGCAATTAATGCTAAAATTAATGAAAGCATTAAACCCTCGCACGTTCCCAAAAAGCACCGATATAAAAGCGCGCACTTTTAGAGGAAACGTTCTACATTCAAAAACTACTACAAAGGAATCGACAAGATGCTTGAGTTTGGCATCACCAAAGAAGGACCGAAGTCAAGGACTCGACCTCAAAAAAGAAGACCGAGCTCAAGCAGGGGCACTGTTCATACCCTGGGTCGAGCTGTCCAACCCGGGATGCTCGACAGGCAAAGCGACCAACCTCTTCAGGTCAGGACAATCCGACCTCTTTCCAAAGAGCTCGGCCAAGTCATCAGAAAAGCCCAAAGAAGGGCCCAAATAGAGGAACATGCCCCAAATCCTAAGGCAGCCCAAGCCTACAGAGGGAAGGGCGGTTCCCATAAAAGATAAGCTGACCTCACCTAGAAGATAAGATAAGATAAGATAACTAACTTATCTTATCTAAAAAGGTCACTCCACACCATTATAAATACATTGGAGCACCCAGGTATAACTCATACTCTGATTCTACTCAATACCTGTTTAATACCCTTGCTAACTTAAGCATCGGAGTCCCTTGTAGGTACCCCCCACCCTTCGGTGACAAGGGATCAGCAGTGTAGCCAGTCCAACAAGTCGGACACGACAGCTCCGGCCGTCTTCCACCAGCCGGACACGTTAGCACCGACCAGTACAGAAGATCTCGTCCGAGATCGACCTCCAGTTTTAGGTAACCCTCGGAACACCAACCAATATATTTTTTTTTGGTGTGTGTTGTTCTCTCTAAAATTGTGATCTTTGTCTTGCTTGATTCTATATTTCCATTGTTTAATGTATGCATGCACTTATGTGATTTAGGCCTTGTTTCATTAAGCTTACACACCCATATGGCCTTACCCTTTCATTATCCTTTGCAAACCAATTTGAGCCTATTTTACCCCATTTGTTCTTTATTTTAGCACATCATTAACTCTAAGCAAAAAACAATAATGTCTCTAATTTGAATCCTTGGTTAGCTTAGACTAGTGAGAGTGCTCACGAATTAAGTGTGGGGAAAAGTGGGTTTGGATACGTTTGGTTTAAAAATTGGGTGTTGCATATCTTTATGAGAATGTGAAAGAAATATTTAGGACATGTTCATGCATTCAATAATTTAATCATATGCATTGAGAAAATTAGAAAAAAAATAAAATAAAAAAAGAAGAAAAAGAGAAAAAGAAAAGAAAAAAAGAGCAAATAATAAAAAGGGGATAAAATGTCCCAAAATAAATGGTGAAAGCAATGCATATGAGTTGTACTCAAATTCGGATGCATGAATATATGGAAAACATAGTTAATGGATAGTTAGGTTTTGTATTCTGATTACATGGATTGTCTTAAGTTAGGTGGGAAAAGTTTAGGTTAACTAAGGATTCAGATTTTAGTCCACTTGGCCAAATACAATCCTACCTTGACCTTAACCCCATTACAACCCTTAAAAGACCTATTGATATGTGTATCTGTGCATTAATTCTTTGTTGATTGGTAGAAGAAAAGCAAGCCTTAGAAAGCAAGATTAGTAGAGAATTGAGAGATTGGTGCACGAAATTGTGATTCATTCTTTTCACAACTCAACAGTCCCCGGTAATAGCTCCAAAAACTTGGTGCTCAATACCATGGTCTAAACACAACTTCGCACAACTAACCAACAAGTGCACTGGGTCGTCTAAGTAATAAATCTTACGCGAGTAAGGGTCGATCCCACGGAGATTGTTGGTATGAAGCAAGCTATGGTCACCTTGTAAATCTCAGTCAGGCAGATTCAAATGGTTATAGATGATATATGAATAAAACATAAAGATAAAGATAGGGATACTTATGTAATTCATTGGTGAGAATTTCAGATAAGCGAATGGAGATGTTTTGTCTCTTCCGTCTCTCTGCTTTCCTACTGTCTTCATCCAATCCTTCTTACTCCTTTCCATGGCAAGCTGTATGTTGGGCATCACCGTTGTCAGTGGCTACAGTCCCGTCCTCTCAGTGAAAATGTTCAACGCACCCTGTCACGGCACGGCTAATCATCTGTCGGTTCTCAATCAGGTTGGAATAGAATCCATTGATTCTTTTGTGTCTGTCACTAACGCCCAGCTTTCAGGAGTTTGAACCTCGTCACAGTCATTCAATCATTGAATCCTACTCAGAATACCACAGACAAGGTTTAGACCTTCCGGATTCTCTTGAATGCCGCCATCAATTCTAGCTTATACCACGAAGATTCCGATTAAGGAATCCAAGAGATAAACATTCAAGCCTTGTTTGCTTGTAGAACGGGAGTGGTTGTCAGGCACGCGTTCATAAGTGAGAATGATGATGAGCGTCACATAATCATCACATTCATCAAGTTCTTGAGTGCGGATGAATATCTTGGAATAAGAACAAGCTGAATTGAATAGAAGAACAATAGTAATTGCATTAATACTCGAGGTACAACTGACGAATGGATTTTTGCCGGTATAGAAATTATTAAGTAGTCAATCGTAGTATAGTCTAAACCGACGCAAAATCCATCGTCAAAGTAAATCTACAATCTATAACCGAGAGTATTAGTCCCGAGTCGTTCTTCCCTAGGAATGCTACAAGGATGCACGTTATTGGTTAAGTGGTCTTTTTGTGGCTTGAAGAGTGTGGCATAAAAGTGTGAATAAAAGAAAACAACAATCAATCAATATCAAAAGCCTTGGCCAAGGTTGAACATTGGAAGTTCCATCACTATAGCTTCATTCAATCGTGATAACAAAGGAGTGTTGCTTTACTTAGTTAACCCCTAATTATAGAGGAAAGTCAAGTAAAAGTAATTAACTCAAGTCACAAGTCCTAGTCTTACCCTAGGGAAGTCTAGCTTTAGTGCACTCTAAGTCAATTAGCAATCCTCAATTCTTAATCAACAATTGACATCCATTATTCAAGTGTCTCCAATGACTCAACCACTAGGCCAAGTGAGGGAATACTACTCCATATCTAAAGTTGGCATTTTCTCAAACACTTGGAGAGCAAGAATGAAAGACATAGTAAAATGGAGAGAAAAGAATTAGAATCAAAGCAATTCAACACAAGAGATTAACAACAATCAACAATGAACAACAATAAAAATGAAATCTTCAATGAATCAATAGAATCCAAAACAACAAAGTTAAACCTAAGATCTACAAGAATTGAACAATTACAAAACACTAATGGAGATGAGAGAAGATGATCTACAACATGAACAAAGTAAATTGAGTGTTGTAATAGATCTCACCAAGGAATGGTTGAGAATTGAGAGGATGAAGATGAATCCTAGAGAGAAGTTGGAGTTTCTCTCTCTACAAAATGCAACTAACTACAAAATATCTATCTAATGATCTAGTCTTAGTCTATGGGTGTGAATGTGTCAAGTGAAGTGTTAATCCCCTTCAATCCTTGGCTCTTATATGCATTTTGGCACCAAAGTTGGTTGCTGAAACCTTCCAAAATCGCCAGGCACGTGTTGCAATAAAAGAATCACGTGCGGACTACGACGCGTGCGCGCACGGTACGCGTGCGCGTCCCTGGCCAATTCTGCGATGTGCGCGCGAGCGCCTTGTGCGCGTACGCGTGCTTGGCCGAGATCAACTCTTTGGCTTTTTGTGCTTCTCTCCACTTGCATGCTTCCTTCCTTGCTTCCTTTGATCCATGCCTAGCCTATTTCAACCTGAGATTACTAGCAAACACATCAAGGCGTCTTATGGAATCAAAGAGAAATTAGAATTCATCAAAATAAGGCTTACAAAGCATGTTTTTACACTTAGGCACAAATATGGGAGAGATAACAAAACCATGCTAATTCATAGGCTAAATGTGACAAAAGGTTATCAAGATGCTCTAAATTCAATACAAAACAAACCGTCAAATTGGGGTTTGTCAACCTTCCCACACTTAAGCCTTAGCATGTCCTCATGCTAAAATAAGAAGGAACTAAGGGCTATGACACTTATTGAATGCAACTAAACTACATGAATCTTATCTAAATTCAACTACCTAAAGTAAATGCAAATGCTTAATTCAAACATATCAAATTGCCAAGAGAGCATGTGTAAGCACAATAGTTAGGGCAATAAGAACTAAGTCCAAACCACAATTGTATTGAATCATCAAAAAGAGTTCAACTTGCAAGAATATAGATAATATGGGTGAATACATATGATTGAACTTTTGAACCCTCACCGGATGTGTATCCGCTCTATTCACTCAAGTGTTTAAGGGTTAATTCACTCAATTCTCTTCTAATCATGTTTTCCAAAATTTGATTTTCTTCTAACAATCAACATTTATTCAATGCATGCATACATTCGTCATGAGGTCTTTCATTTAGGTTGTAATGGGGTTAGGGTCAAGGTAGGATCATTTATGGTTAAGTGGACTAGGATTTGAATCTTTGATTAGCATAGACTTTCCCACCTAACCTACGTAATGACCTATACAAATTCGAACTATTCTAACCACCCATTCTTCACTTTTTCTTGCATACTCATGCATTCTTATTTTATTCATAACACCTATGCATTGATTCCTTTTTATTGACTTTACTTTGGGGCAATTTGTCCCCTCTTTACTATATATTTTTCTTCTTTTTCTTCTATATATTTTTTTCTTTTGTTTTTCTCATTTTCACTTTTATTTCTCTTTTCTTTTTTTTTTCTTTTTTTTTCTTTTTTTTTCATTTCTTTTTCTTTTGTCAACTATATACAAAAACATCAATGCATAAGGTCTATTCATTTGATCAATACATGAGTATGTACCCAATTCCTAAACATGAAAGTGTACTACCCCTTTTTCCCATCCAATGTTCCCAAGCCTCACCAACTTTGAATAATACACACTCTCATTAGCCTAGGCTAATCAAAGATCCAAACAAGGACTTTTCTTGGTTTTTCGCCTTGGGCTTGTAATGTGCTAAATTGAGAATAAGTTGGTTAAGCATAGGCTCAAAATTGGCTAACAATGGAGAATAAAAGGTTGGCTATTTGGGTAAGTGGCTAATGAAGTAATGGCCTCAATCATATAAATGCATAGATACAAGAAATAAATGGACATATAGAATCAAGCAAATCAAGAATTACAATCATAGAAAGAGAATAAATTCACACAAGAATGGAAGATAAGTGGCTATAAAATGTAACCACATCAATAGGCTCAAGTCTCACAAGCTTGTGTTCTCAGTTCACTACATGCTTCACAAGGTATAAAGTTCAAGCAAGTTTTACCAAAAATTTTCTTTCAATCAATTGGGTTAATGCCCTATATTTAAACTTCTTGGGAAATTTCAATGTTTGACTAAGCAGTAAAAATATCTAAAATAACTCAAGTTACATCAAATATACACAAAAAGTGTGCAAAGTGAGATAGCTAGAAAAGTGGCTAAAATGTTCACCGGTATCTAATGATGCCACCGGCTACCTCCCCACACTTAAGATCAAGCATCGTCCTCGATGCTAATCCTGAGGATCCGGGATAGGTACACCGGTAGGCTCTGGCTGTGGCGGTGGTACCGGCAGAGCAGCGGCGGTTCGGGGTGAGAGGGTGAAGAAGATGAAAATGGGGGGAGAAAAAAATGGGGGTGCGCGGCTGCGCAGTGCGCGTCGCTCATTAGGGAATCTAGGGACCTACGCGTGCGCGTACAGCGCGCTTGAGCGTGGGTGAGCAAAATAGGAAAGGACGCGTGCGCGTACAGTGCGCGTATGCGTGCCTGGGGTTGGGCTAGGGGTTAGAGTTGGCCCAATTCAGGCCTAATTCTCTGGAGAATGGCCAGAGTGTCGCGCCTCCAGATCTGCGCGCACGCGGCATGTACGCGTTCGCGTGCATTGAGAGTAGTGGAGATCCACGCGTGAGCGTGCAGGGCGCTCTAGCATGGGATGGCAGAATAAGTAAGGGTGCGTGCGCGGACAGTGCGCGTCCGCGTAAGTTGATGATCTATGACAAACGGCGCGCACGCGGCATGTGCGCGTCCGCGCGAAGCAAGTTGGGCCAGGGGCTTAAGGATGGCCCAGAACTGGCTCAACTCTCTGTGGATTGGCTCAAGTGTTGCAGCAGCAAATCGGCGCGGGCGCGGCAAGTGCGCGTCCGCGTGAACGTTCATTTGCTTAAAGACGGCGCGCACGCACGTTGTGCGCGTCCACGTGGGTTGAGTTGGGCTCGAGGCATAATGTTTGCCCAAGGGGGGCCCAACTCTCGGGTGTGTGGCTCATGGTGCGTCCATACAGGGACGCGTGCGCGTACAGTGCGCGCGCGCGTCCACCCTCCTCCTCTTTCTCATCATTTTTTTTTTGAACAAGAAAATGCCTAAAAGCTCTAAATTGCCCAAAGGCTCCCCATGGTGCCTACAACTCCTTATTTAGTCAAAATCACACACTTTCTAAAATGCAAGTTGGTTTTGAGGTTTATTCTATTTCTACTACAACATACATGTTAATATTCTAGCAACTAGTGTACACAAACACGCTAATTATGAAGTGAAAAACTACCTACAATGGTAACTCAAATCACTTATTAAACCAAATTAAAAGAGTATGGAAAGAGTTTACCATGGTGGGGTGTCTCCCACCTAGCACTTTTAGTTAAAGTCCTTAAGTTGGACATTTGGTGGAGTCCTTGCTATGGTGGCTTATGCTTAAACTCTTCTTTGAATCCCCACCAGTCCTTGTACTTCCAATAGCCTCCGGGATCCCAATTTAAACGTGCAAGGCCTTCAAGGGGGCCTAAGCAAGTAACGAGGCCCTTAAGTTGATATTGGTCTATGTATGTTCTGGGGTCCCATACTTTATTTGTTAACTCCTTTTCTTCTTGATCTTCATGCTTCCAATAGGGTAACAAACTTATTGACTTCTCCTTGTAACTCATACTCATCCTCCTAACCCCATTGAATTTGGCTTCATTCCACCTTTGAGACTCAAAGTTTGATATTCCATCCTTTATGCACCTTGATTCAAATTGTCCACCGACATCTAATCCGTTCTTACTCTCTAGCCCACAAAGAGCTCTAAGTTGACCGTCCGTTTCTAGCAATGCATATTGATATGGGCCAAGAAAATTAAAGGATGAGATGATTACCCACTCAATTTGTGATTGGGACGGCGACTTAGCAAGGAAGATATCCAATGGTCTTGACATTGTAGGTTCCACTTCCTTTGGCTCCTCCATGATGATTTCCATCTTTTGATAACTTTCTTTAAATTCTTGTTGTTTGCTAACTTCCTTCAAACCTTTATTATTGATCAAGTCATGTGTTGGAGGTTGCGCACCCTCCTCAACATTGGCTTCACATTCGAAGGGGGAAGCTTCAACAAGATCACCATTGTCACTTGATGTAGAGTTGTTTTCGTTGATGGAGCTTTCTTCTTGTTCAACCTCCTCTAGGTCTTCTTCCACTTCTTTATCTTCAACAACCTTCATTTCCTCCGCTTGTTGCAACACACACTCCATTTCTTTGTGCTCAACTTGAGACTCTAAAGTCTCTCTCATACCTCCCTCTTTGGTTGCTTTCTCACAATCATCCGTGAACTCATTTCGCTTGTGATATGAATCCCAAGAATCTATCTTTTGACGGATGGTTGCTTGAAGTCGATCCATTTCTTCCTTGAAAGGATCCCTTAAGTCTTGTTCCGCTTCACTAACATAAGTAGGATCATATTGCTCTTGGATTAATAGACATTGATATGCTTCCATGGAGGTTGGTGGCGGAGAGGAGAAGTCATAATATGGTTGGGAAGAAGATCCATCAAAGCTTTGAGGTGGGAAATCATTTTGGTTATTGGTAGAAGGTGGAATTACACGGGACGTAAATTCTCGGAGGGTGGAGGTGAAACTAGTGAAGGCGGGTTGGAGTTCTTCTTGCTCTTGAAGAATAATGCCAAGTGTATCATCCATGGGAACTTGGGTTGGGGGATAAAAATGTTGGAGTGGTGGTGATTCAAGGGTTGCTTGTTCATAGTCGTCATAAGGGCATGCATAGGGGGAATATAGATTTGGATCATATGTGGGCATTTGGTGGAAATAAGGTGTGGGTTGAGAGTATGGTGCATAGAATGGTGGTGGTTGAGAGGTATAACCATGATAAGAATCATCATACTCGTAGGAATGATATGCATTATAGGAAGGATTACCATCATAGTAACTTGAAGGGGAAGGTTGCCATGATGATTGCTCATATGGATATGGCTCCCCTCCTAAGAATTCATCTCTCCCATAATGTGAGCCATCATTCAGGTTTTCCTTGCCTACAAAATAGTCATAGTTATATTCAAAACCACAAGGATGAGAATTCATAGTGGCAAATAGAAACAAAACCAATAGAGATCTTAAAACTAACAAAAACTAACAAACAAACAAAAGACAAACATATTCACAATATTCACATATTTACATTAACCAAAAACATGGCACTCATGCGCATTCCCCGGCAACGGCGCCATTTTGACGAATGAATTTTTGCCGGTATAGAAATTATTAAGTAGTCAATCGTAGTATAGTCTAAACCGACGCAAAATCCATCGTCAAAGTAAATCTACAATCTATAACCGAGAGTATTAGTCCCGAGTCGTTCTTCCCTAGGAATGCTACAAGGATGCACGTTATTGGTTAAGTGGTCTTTTTGTGGCTTGAAGAGTGTGGCATAAAAGTGTGAATAAAAGAAAACAACAATCAATCAATATCAAAAGCCTTGGCCAAGGTTGAACATTGGAAGTTCCATCACTATAGCTTCATTCAATCGTGATAACAAAGGAGTGTTGCTTTACTTAGTTAACCCCTAATTATAGAGGAAAGTCAAGTAAAAGTAATTAACTCAAGTCACAAGTCCTAGTCTTACCCTAGGGAAGTCTAGCTTTAGTGCACTCTAAGTCAATTAGCAATCCTCAATTCTTAATCAACAATTGACATCCATTATTCAAGTGTCTCCAATGACTCAACCACTAGGCCAAGTGAGGGAATACTACTCCATATCTAAAGTTGGCATTTTCTCAAACACTTGGAGAGCAAGAATGAAAGACATAGTAAAATGGAGAGAAAAGAATTAGAATCAAAGCAATTCAACACAAGAGATTAACAACAATCAACAATGAACAACAATAAAAATGAAATCTTCAATGAATCAATAGAATCCAAAACAACAAAGTTAAACCTAAGATCTACAAGAATTGAACAATTACAAAACACTAATGGAGATGAGAGAAGATGATCTACAACATGAACAAAGTAAATTGAGTGTTGTAATAGATCTCACCAAGGAATGGTTGAGAATTGAGAGGATGAAGATGAATCCTAGAGAGAAGTTGGAGTTTCTCTCTCTACAAAATGCAACTAACTACAAAATATCTATCTAATGATCTAGTCTTAGTCTATGGGTGTGAATGTGTCAAGTGAAGTGTTAATCCCCTTCAATCCTTGGCTCTTATATGCATTTTGGCACCAAAGTTGGTTGCTGAAACCTTCCAAAATCGCCAGGCACGTGTTGCAATAAAAGAATCACGTGCGGACTACGACGCGTGCGCGCACGGTACGCGTGCGCGTCCCTGGCCAATTCTGCGATGTGCGCGCGAGCGCCTTGTGCGCGTACGCGTGCTTGGCCGAGATCAACTCTTTGGCTTTTTGTGCTTCTCTCCACTTGCATGCTTCCTTCCTTGCTTCCTTTGATCCATGCCTAGCCTATTTCAACCTGAGATTACTAGCAAACACATCAATGCGTCTTATGGAATCAAAGAGAAATTAGAATTCATCAAAATAAGGCTTACAAAGCATGTTTTTACACTTAGGCACAAATATGGGAGAGATAACAAAACCATGCTAATTCATAGGCTAAATGTGACAAAAGGTTATCAAGATGCTCTAAATTCAATACAAAACAAACCGTCAAATTGGGGTTTGTCAACAACAAAGCTCCACACCTTAATCTATGGTGTGTAGAAACTCCACCGTTGAACATACATAAGAACAAGGTCTAGGCATGGCCGAATAGCCAGCCTCCCAAAGAGGGTTCAATCATAAAAATATGATCAAAAGATATCAAATACAATAGCAAAAGGTCCTATTTGTAGAGAACTAGTAGCCTAGGGTTTACAGAAATGAGTAAATGACATAAAAATCCACTGCCGGGTCCACTTGGTGTGTGCTTGGGCTGAGCATTGAAGCTTTCATGTGTAGAGACTTTTCTTGGAGTTAAACGCCAGCTTTTGTGCCAGTTTGGGCGTTTAACTCCCATTCTTGTGCCAGATCCGGCGTTTAACGCCAGGCAGTTTTGAGCTGATTTGGAACGTGGGTTTGGGCCATCAAATCTCGGGCAAAGTATGGACTATTATACATTGCTGGAAAGCCTAGGATGTCTACTTTCCAACGCCGTTGAGAGCGCGCCAATTAGGCATCTGTAGCTCCAGAAAATCCACTTCGAGTGCAGGGAGGTCAGAATCCAACAGCATCTGCAGTCATTTTCAGCCTCTGAATCAGATTTTTGCTCAGGTCCCTCAATTTCAGCCAGAAAATACCTGAAATCACAAAAAAAAAACACACAAACTCATAGTAAAGTCCAGAAAAGAGAATTTTAACTAAAAACTAATAAAAATATACTAAAAACTAACTAAAACATACTAAAAACATACTAAAAACAATGCCAGAAAGCGTATAAATTATCCGCTCATCAGAGATCGAACCTTAAACACTTGAGTGATTAGAGTGTATACACTTCCGGTGAGGGTTCGATGCCCGATTCTTTATTCCCGACTTTCATGAGTGGTGCATGAAATCTTAATCCCAATTATCAAAATCAAAATTTCTTATGATCTCGTACCACTAACCAGCAAGTGCACTGGGTCGTCCAAGTAATACCTTACGTGAGTAAGGGTCGATCCCACGGAGATTATTGGTTTGAAGCAAGCTATGTTTATTTTATTAATCTTAGTCAGGATGCCAATAATGTTATTTGGATTTAATTGTAAGAAGTAAAAGTGTTTGGAATTATTAGAAAAATAAAAAAGAATAAAATCGTTACTTGTTGTGCAGTAATGAGAAATATGTTGGAGTTTTGGAGATGCTTTGTCCTCTGAATTTCTGTAGTGTAATATTCAACTCAATTGTTTGTAAAGCACGTCTACGGCAAGCTGTATGTAGGGTGTCACCATTGTCAGTGGCTACCTCCCATCCTCTCAGTGAAAACGGTCCAGGTGCTCTGTCACAGCACGGCTAATCAGCTGTTGGTTCTCGATCATGTTGGAATAGGATCCATTGATCCTTTTGCGTTTGTCATCATGCCCAGCAATCGCGAGTTTGAAGCGCGTCACAGCCATTCAATCCTTGAATCCTACTCGGAATACCACAGACAAGGTTTAGACCTTCCGGATTCTCAAGAGTGGCCGCCATCAATTCTATCTTATACCGCGGAGATTCGGATTAAGGAATCTAAGAGAAGCTCATTCAGTCTGATGTAGAATGGAGGTGTTTGTCAGGCACACGTTCATGGATTGAGGGAGGTGATGAGTGTCACGGATCATCACCTCCTTCATAATTAAGCGCGAATAAACATCTTAGATCGGACCATACACACGTTTGAGTGAAATAGAAACAATTGCATTAATTCATCGAGACGCTGCAGAGCTCCTCACCCCCAACAATGGAGTTTAGAGACTCATGCCGTCAAAGTGTATAAAATTCAGATCTGAAAATGTCATGAGGTACAAAATAAGTCTCTAAAAGTTGTTTAAATAGAAAACTAGTAACCTAGGTTTACAGAAAATGAGTAAACTAAGATAATTGGTGCATAAATCCACTTCTGGGGCCCACTTGGTGAGTGCTGGGGCTGAGACTAAAGCTATCCATGACCTGAGGCTTTTCTTGGAGTTGAACTCCAAGTTATGACGTGTTTTGGGCGTTCAACTCCGGATCATGACGTGTTTTTGGCGTTTAACTCCAGACAGCAGCATGTACTTGGCGTTCAACGCCAAGTTACGTCGTCTATCTTCGCGCAAAGTATGGACTATTATATTGCTGGAAAGCCCTGGATGTCTACTTTCCAACGCCGTTGAGAGCGCGCCAATTGGACTCCTGTAGCTCCAGAAAATCCATTTCGAGTGCAGGGAGGTCAGAATCCAACAGCATCAGCAGTCCTTTTTCAGCCTAACTCAGATTTTTGCTCAGCTCCCTCAATTTCAGCCAGAAAATACCTGAAATCACAGAAAAACACACAAACTCATAGTAAAGTCCAGAAATATTCTTTTTGCCTAAAAACTAATAATATTCTACTAAAAACCAATTAAAACATACTAAAATCTACATGAAATTACCCCCAAAAAGCGTATAAAATATCCGCTCATCACAACACCAAACTTAAACTATTGCTTGTCCTCAAGCAACTAGATAAATAAAATAGGATGAAAAGAAATTAAGAAACAATAATATCTCAGAGTTTCAAGTGAAGCTCAGATTCTAATTAGATGAGCGGGACTAGTAGCTTTTTGCTTCTGAACAGTTTTGGCATCTCACTTTATCCTTTGAAATTCAGAATGGTTGGCATCCATAGGAACTCAGAATTCAGATAGTATTATTGATTCTCCTAGTTTAGTATGTTGATTCTTGAACACAGCTACTTTATGAGTCTTGGCCGTGGCCCTAAGCACTTTGTTTTCCAGTATTACCACCGGATACATAAATGCCACAGACACATAATTGGGTGAACCTTTTCAGATTGTGACTCAGCTTTGCTAGAGTCCCCAATTAGAGGTGTCCAGAGTTCTTAAGCACACTCTTTTGCTTTGGATCACGACTTTAACCACTCAGTCTCAAGCTTTTTACTTGGACCTGCATGCCACAAGCACATGGTTAGGGACAGCTTGATTTAGCCGCTTAGGCCTGGATTTATTTCCTTGGGCCCTCATATCCATTAATGCTCAAAGTCTTGGATCCTTTTTACCCTTGCCTTTTGGTTTTAAGGGCTATTGGCTTTTTCTGCTTGCTTTTTCTTTCTCTCTTTTTGGCATTTTTTTTTTCGCAAGAAAATTTTTTTTTTTCACTGCTTTTTCTTGCTTCAAAAATCAATTTCATGATTTTTCAGATCATCAATAACGTTTCTCTTGTTCATCATTCTTTCAGGAGCCAACAATTTTAACATTCATAAAATTCAATATCAAAAATATGCACTGTTCAAGCATTCATTCAGAAGACAAAAAGTATTGCCACCACATATAAATAATTAGAATTTTCCTTATTAAGAACTCGAAAAAATTAAATTGCCTCTTTATTCTACAAATCTACTATTTTATTCATGTTTGATGATGATGAGAAAAATAAGTTATAACTTAATTGGAAATAAAGCCAAAATAGATATGCTAATTACTACTACTCCTATATAACTTCTAAGGTAAAATCCTATAATAATACTATCACAGAGTTAAAGCTAGAATTAGAACTTAACAACCTGTATTTTGGGAAGTGGATGTTCCTCTAGTCTGTGGGGTGCCTTCAAGAATTAATTTCTGACGCTTCAGCTCCCTTAAGTTCACATCCTTGCTCTTCCTGTTCCCTTAGGTGCCATGATCTTAATGAGTTTTAGCTCAGTGATCATGGCAAATCACACCAAACTTAGAGGTTTGCTTGTCCTCAAGCAAAAGAAAGGAAAGGAGAGGAGTAGAAGGAGAGGCAGTTTCGGAAAAAAGATAAGATGAGTTGAAAAAGATATGAGAAGAAATTAAAAAGATTTGAAAAAGAATTGGATTGGAAAAAGATTTGTGTTTATGAATTAAGATACATTTGATATTTTTGAAAAAGGGATTTTAGAAATTAGGGTTTTTAGAAATTAGGATTTAAAAATTTTTGGAATTGAAACATGTTTATGCAAGAAATCATGAATTGAAACATAAAAATTAGAAAATTTGTGAAGAAAAACGAATTTTACCTCCTCCCCACCATTCTGGCGTTAAACGCCCAAACGCTGCATGTTTTGGGCGTTTAACGCCCAAACGTTGCTTCTCCTGGGCGTTCAACGCCCAGCTGATGCATCTTTCTGGCGTTGAACGCCAGGAAGTCCTTTGTCACTGGGCGTTTTTTTGAACGCCCAGGATGCTGTCAATCTGGCGTTAAACGCCCAGAAGGTGCTTCTTTCTGGTGTTTAACGCCCAGAAGATGCTCCTTTCTGGCATTTAACGCCCAGATGGCTACCCTTACTGGCGTTGAACGCCCAGTGGGTGCTTCTTTTGGGCGTTCAACGCCCAAAATGTTTCTTACTGGCCTTTTTTCGCCAGTGAACTTCCAAATTCCCCTGTAACTCTGTGAATTCAAGCAATTGCTATTTTACCTTGAAGATACTTGGACACATACCTGTAAAAAAAAGGAAATTTATTTAATTAGTAAATAAACTTTGTAAATGGCTGGGTTGCCTCCCAGCAAGCGCTTCTTTATAGTCTTTAGCTGGACTACCACTGAGCTCTAATCAAGTCTCAGTTTCGAGCATTCTTGCTTGAAGTTACTTTCAATATAATGTTTAATTCTCTGTCCATTAACAATGAACTTTTTGTTGGATTCATTATCCTGAAGCTCTACGTATCCATATGGTGATACGCTTGTAATCACATATGGACCTCTCCACCGGGATTTTAATTTCCCGGGGAATAATTTGAGCCTGGAATTAAATAGCAGAACTTTCTGCCCCGGCTCAAAGACTCTGGATGACAATTTCTTATCATGCCATCTTTTTGCTTTCTCTTTGTAAATTTTTGCATTCTCGAAAGCATTGAGTCTAAATTCCTCTAGCTCATTTAACTGAAGCAATCGTTTTTCTCCAGCTAATTTGGCATCAAGGTTTAGGAATCTGGTTGCCCAGTAGGCCTTATGTTCCAGTTCCACTGGCAAGTGACATGCCTTTCCATACACAAGCTGGTATGGAGAGGTCCCTATAGGGGTCTTGAATGCTGTTCTGTATGCCCACAGAGCATCATCCAAGCTCCTTGCCCAATCCTTTCTACGGTTAATTACAGTCCGTTCCAGGATTCTTTTGAGTTCTCTATTTGAGACTTCAGCTTGCCCATTAGTCTGTGGGTGATATGGAGTAGCTACCCTGTGGCTAACTCCATAACGAACCAAAGCAGAGTAAACCTGTTTATTGCAGAAATGACTGCCCCCATCACTGATTAATACTCTAGGGGTACCAAATCTACTGAAGATGTGTTTCTGGAGGAATTTTAACACTGTTTTAGTGTCATTGGTGGGTGTTGCAATAGCTTCCACCCATTTGGATACATAATCCACTGCCACCAGAATATAAGTGTTTGAGTATGATGGTGGAAAGGGTCCCATAAAGTCAATACCCCATACATTAAACAACTCAATCTCCAAGATCCCTTGCTGAGGCATGGCATAACTGTGAGGCAGATTGCCAGATCTTTGACAACTGTCACAATTAAGTACAAATGTTCGGGAATCTTTATAGAGAGTAGGCCAGTAGAAGCCACATTGGAGGACTCTTGTGGCTGTTCGCTCACCTCCAAAATGTCCTCCATATTGTGATCCATGGCAGTGCCATAGAATCTTCTGTGCTTCTTCCTTAGGCACACATCTACGGATTACTCCGTCTGCACATCTCTTGAAGAGATATGGTTCATCCTAAAGATAGTACTTTGCATCTGTGATCAATTTCTTTGATTGCAGCCTACTGTACTCTTTGGGTATGAATCTTACTGCCTTGTAGTTTGCGATATCTGCAAACCATGGCACTTCTTGGATGGCAAAGAGTTATTCATCCGGAAAGGTTTCAGAGATCTCAGTGAGAGGGAGGGACGTCCCTTCTACTGGTTCTATTCGGGACAGGTGATCTGCTACTTGGTTTTCTGTTCCTTTTCTGTCTCTTATCTCTATATCAAACTCTTGCAGAAGTAACACCCATCTTATAAGTCTGGGTTTTGCATCCTGCTTTGTGAGTAGATATTTAAGAGCAGCATGATCAGTGTACACAATCACTTTTGACCCTACTAAATAGGATCTGAATTTGTCAATGGCGTAAACCACTGCAAGTAGCTCTTTTTTTGTGGTTGTGTAATTCTTCTGTGCGTCATTTAGAACACGGCTGGCATAGTAAATGACGTGCAAAAGCTTGTCATGCCTTTGTCCCAACACTGCACCAATGGCATGGTCACTGGCATCACACATCAATTCGAATGGTAATGTCCAGTCTGGTGCAGAGATGATTGGTGCTGTGACCAATTTAGCTTTCAGAGTCTCAAATACCTGCAGACACTCTTTATCAAAGATAAATGGCATGTCAGCAGCTAGCAGGTTGCTCAGAGGTTTGGCGATTTTTGAAAAATCCTTTATAAACCTCCTATAGAATCCTGCATGCCCCAGAAAGCTTCTGATTGCCTTAACATTGGCAGGTGGTAGTAATTTTTCAATTACCTCTACCTTAGCTTGATCCACCTCTATTCCCTTGTTCGAGATTTTGTGCCCAAGGACAATTCCTTCAGTCACCATAAAGTGACATTTTCCCAGTTTAAAACCAGGTTAGTCTCTTGGCATCTCTTTAGAACAAGTGCTAGATGGTCAAGACAGGAGCTGAATGAGTCTCCAAATACTGAAAAGTCATCCATGAAGACTTCCAGAAATTTTTCCACCATATCAGAGAAAATTGAGAGCATGCACCTCTGAAAGGTTGCAGGTGCATTGCACAGGCCAAATGGCATCCTTCTGTATGCAAATACTCCAGATGGACATGTGATGCCGTTTTCTCTTGGTCTTTTGGATCTACTGCAATTTGATTATAACCTGAATATCCATCCAGGAAGCAGTAGTATTCATGACCTGCTAGTCTTTCTAGCATCTGGTCTATGAATGGTAAAGGAAAATGATCCTTTCTGGTAGCTGTATTGAGCCTTCTATAATCAATACACATACGCCACCCCGTAACTGTTCTTGTAGGAACCAGTTCAATTTTTTCATTATGAACCACTGTCATGCCACCTTTCTTAGGGACGACTTGGACAGGGCTCACCCAGGGGCTATCAGAAATAGGATAAATAATCCCAGCCTCTAGTAACTTAGTGACCTCTTTCTGCACCACTTCCTTCATGGCTGGATTCAGCCGCCTTTGTGGTTGAACCACTGGCTTGGCGTCACCCTCCAGTAATATCTTGTGCATGCATCTAGCTGGGCTAATGCCCTTAAGATCACTGATGGACCACCCAAGAGCTGTCTTATGTGTCCTTAGCACTTGAATTAGTGCTTCCTCTTCCTGTGGCTCTAAGGTAGAGCTTATGATCACAGGAAAGGTATCACCTTCTCCCAGGAATGCATATTTTAGGGAAGGTGGTAATGGTTTGAGCTCGGGTTTAGGAGGTTTTTCCTCTTCCTGAGCGATTTTCAGAGGTTCTACTATTCTCTCTGATTCCTCTAGATCAGGCTGAACATCTTTAAAGATGTCCTCTAGCTCTGATTTGAGACTCTCAGCCATATTGACCTCTCTTACCAGAGAGTCAATAATATCAACACTCATGCAGTCATTTGGGGTGTCTGGATGTTGCATGGCTTTGACAACATTCAACTTGAACTCCTCCTCATTGACTCTCAAGGTTACTTCCCCTTTTTAGACGTCAATGAGGGTTCGGCCAGTTGCTAGGAAAGGTCTTCCTAGAATGAGAGTTGCACTCTTGTGCTCCTCCATTTCCAGCACCACAAAGTCAGTAGGAAAGGCAAATGGCCCAACCTTGACAATCATGTCCTCAATCACGCCTGATGGGTATTTAATGGAGCCATCAGCAAGTTGAAGACATATCCTGGTTGGTTTGATTTCTTCAGTTAAACCAAGCTTTCTGATAGTAGATGCAGGTATTAGGTTGATACTTGTCCCAAGATCACATAAAGCTTGCTTGGTACAAGTACCCTCTAATGTGCATGGTATCATAAAGCTCCCAGGATCTTTAAGCTTCTCGGGTAAGCTTTTCAGAATGACTGCACTGCATTCTTCAGTGAGGTAAACTTTTTCAGTCTCCCTCCACTCCTTCTTATGACTTAAGATCTCTTTCATGAACTTAGCATAAGAGGGTATTTGCTCAAGTGCTTCTGCAAACGGGATCTTTATTTCAAGAGTCCTGAGATAGTCTGCAAAGCGAGCAAATTGCTTATCCTGTTCCGCTTGGCAGAGTTTTTGAGGATAAGGCATTTTGGCTTTGTATTCCTCAACCTTAGTTGCTGCAGGTTTATTACCTACAGAAGTGGGTTGGGAAGCCTTTTTAGAAGGGTTGTTATCAGCACTTGTATGTGACTGTTCCCCCACTGGCATTTGAATGCCAGGGGTGGAAGCTGGAGTGGCGTTAGACGCAACCTCCTTATTTGTTACTGGCATCTGAATGCCAGAACCATGCTCCCTTTGGGCGTTCAATGCCGGATTCATGCTTGTTTCTGGCGTTGAACGCCAGAAATGAGCATGGTCTGGGCGTTCAGTGCCAGCCTTATTTCTCTCTGGGCTCTGACTGTCCTCAGAGGGATTTTGAGTAGCCATTTGTTCATTTCTTGGCTTCCTGCTGCTTTGAAGTGAGGTATTTAATATTTTCCCACTTCTTAATTGAACTGCTTGGAATTCTTCTGCTATTTGTTTTGACAGTTACTTTTCTGTTTGCTTTAACTGTACTTCCATATTCCTGTTAACCATTCTTGTTTCCTGTAGTATTTCCTTGAATTCGGCTAGCTGCTGAGTTAGAAAGTCTAATTGCTGATTGAATTCAGTAGCCTGATCTACAGGACTGAGTTCAGCAGTTACTATTTTAGCTTCTTCTTTCATGGAAGATTCACTGCTTAGGTACAGATGCTGATTTCTGGCAACTGTATCAATAAGCTCTTGAGCTTCTTCAATTATTTTTCTCATATGTATAGATCCACCAGCTGAGTGATCTAGAGAAATTTGAGCTTTTTCTGTTAGCCCATAGTAGAAGATGTCTAATTGCACCCACTCTGAAAACATCTCAGAGGGGCATTTTCTTAGCATCTCTCTGTATCTCTCCCAGGCATCATAAAGGGATTCATTATCTCCTTGTTTGAAGCCTTGGATGCTTAGCCTTAGCTGTGTCATCCGTTTTGGAGGGAAATAGTGATTCAGGAATTTTTCTGACAGTTGTTTCCATGTTTTTATGCTGTTCTTAGGTTGGTTATTTAACCACCTCTTAGCTTGATCTTTTACAGCAAATGAAAACAGTAATAATCTGTAGACATCCTGATGTACTTCCTTATCATGTACTGTGTCAGCAATTTGTAAAAATTGTGCCAGAAACTCTGTAGGTTCTTCATGTGGAAGGCTGGAATACTGGCAGCTTTGCTGCACCATGATAATGAGCTGAGGATTCAACTCAAAGCTACCAACTCCAATGGAGGGTATACAGATACTACTCCCATATGAAGCAGTAGTGGGGCTAGCATATGACCCCAAAGTCCTCTTGGACTGTTCATTTCCGTTTATGTCCATGTTGGAGTAAAGGGGTAATGTGGATTTAAATTTTTAGTTTATAAATAAATAAAAAAAATTCGAAATAAAATAAAAACCAAAATAAAAATAAGATAAAATAAGAAAATTAAAATAAAAAAAATTTAATAAGAATTTGAAAATATTTTATGACGATTTTTGAAAAAGTGAGGAGAGAGAAAGTGGTTAGGATAATTTTGAAAAAGATAAATTTTTTTTTTAACTTAAAAAGATGAGAATTGAAAAATTTTAAAATTGAAATCTGAATTTTTAAAAAAAAAATTTTGAAAAAATAGTTCAAAATTAGTTAGAAAAGATATTTTTTTTTTGAATTTTGAATTTTATGATGAAAGAGAAAAACACACAGAAGACACAAGACTTAAAATTTTTAGATCTAATGCTCCTTATTTTCGAAAATTTTGGAGGGAAAATACCAAGGAACACCAAACTTAAAAATTTTAAGATCAAAACACAAGAAAATACTCAAGAACACCTTGAAGATTCACAAGAACACCAAGAACAAAAGGAAGAACACCAAACTTAAAATTTTTAGAAAACTTTAATAAAATTTTCGAAAATTATATCAAAATTAACAAGAAAACACCAAACTTAAAGTTTGGCACAAGATTAAATCAAGAAAAATTATTTTTGAAAAAGATTTTCAAAAGAACTGGTGCCCAATCATCAAGAATATAAACCAATACTCTAGCCAATTGGGAGTAAATGTAACACCTATTTTGAATAGGTATATTCCTTTTGGAAGATTAATGCTCTAAAAAGAACACAAGTGAAACAAGAAAAGACACAAAACAAGAAAAACTCAAGATCAACAAGAAAGATAAACAAGAACAACTTGAAGATCAATGAAGAACAAAGAACACAAATTCGAAAAGTTAAAGAAAAATATAAAATATGCAATTAACACCAAACTTAGAACAAGACACTAAACTCAAGAAAAATTAACAATTAATTAAGAAAAATAATATTTTTGAAAAGAAACTATCCTATCAGATTTTAATGACTCTATAACAATAAAAATAAATTATTCCTAATCTAAGAAATAAAATAAACCTTTAGTTGTTCAAACTCGAATAATCCCCGGCAACGGCGCCAAAAACTTGGTGCACGAAATCTTAATCCCAATTATCAAAATCAAAATTTCTTATGATCTCGTACCACTAACCAGCAAGTGCACTGGGTCGTCCAAGTAATACCTTACGTGAGTAAGGGTCGATCCCACGGAGATTATTAGTTTGAAGCAAGCTATGTTTATTTTATTAATCTTAGTCAGGATGCCAATAATGTTATTTGGATTTAATTGTAAGAAGTGAAAGTGTTTGGAATTATTAGAAAAATAAAAAAGAATAAAATCGTTACTTGTTGTGCAGTAATGAGAAATATGTTGGAGTTTTGGAGATGCTTTGTCCTCTGAATTTCTGCAGTGTAATATTCAACTCAATTGTTTGTAAAGCACGTCTACGGCAAGCTGTATGTAGGGTGTCACCATTGTCAGTGGCTACCTCCTATCCTCTCAGTGAAAACGGTCCAGGTGCTCTGTCACAGCATGGCTAATCAGCTGTTGGTTCTCGATCATGTTGGAATAGGATCCATTGATCCTTTTGCGTTTGTCATCACGCCCAACAATCGCGAGTTTGAAGCGCGTCACAGCCATTCAATCCTTGAATCCTACTCGAAATACCACAGACAAGGTTTAGACCTTCCGGATTCTCAAGAGTGGCCGCCATCAATTCTAGCTTATACCGCGGAGATTCGGATTAAGGAATCTAAGAGAAGCTCATTCAGTCTGATGTAGAACGGAGGTGTTTGTCAGGCACACGTTCATGGATTGAGGGAGGTGATGAGTGTCACGGATCATCACCTCCTTCATAATTAAGCGCGAATAAACATCTTAGATCGGACTATACACACGTTTGAGTGAAATAGAAACAATTGCATTAATTCATCGAGACGCTGCAGAGCTCCTCACCCCCAACAATGGAGTTTAGAGACTCATGCCGTCAAAGTGTATAAAATTCAGATCTGAAAATGTCATGAGGTACAAAATAAGTCTCTAAAAGTTGTTTAAATAGAAAACTAGTAACCTAGGTTTACAGAAAATGAGTAAACTAAGATAATTGGTGCATAAATCCACTTCTGGGGCCCACTTGGTGTGTGCTGGGACTGAGACTAAACCTATCCACGACCTGAGGCTTTTCTTGGAGTTGAACTCCAAGTTATGACGTGTTTTGGGCGTTCAACTCCGGATCATTACGTGTTTCGGGCGTTTAACTCCAGACAGTAGCATGTACTTGGCGTTCAACGCCAAGTTACATCGTCTATCTTCGCGCAAAGTATGGACTATTATATATTGCTGGAAAGCCCTAGATGTCTACTTTCCAACGCCGTTGAGAGCGCGCCAATTGGGCTCCTGTAGCTCCAGAAAATCCATTTCGAGTGCAGGGAGGTCAGAATCCAACAACATCAGCAGTCCTTTTTCAGCCTAACTCAGATTTTTGCTCAGCTCCCTCAATTTCAGCCAGAAAATACCTGAAATCACAGAAAAACACACAAACTCATAGTAAAGTCTAGAAATATTCTTTTTGCCTAAAAACTAATAATATTCTACTAAAAACCAATTAAAACATACTAAAATCTACATGAAAATACCCCCAAAAAGCGTATAAAATATCCGCTCATCAATGAGCTATTTTCTTCTGCAATTTTACTTGTACTTTATTTTGTGATTTGAATTAGTGAAATCCAGTTCATATTTGTTCTTGAAATATTTATTTACTTTTTACCAAGTAGGTAGAATCATTTTTTGCATGTAGTTGCATTCATATAGATAGGTTGCATTTCATACATTCTACCATTCCCCTTCACTCTTTTAGTTCTCTTGAGCTTAGCATGAGGACATGATAATGTTTAAGTGTGGAGAGATTGATAAATCACTATTTTATGGTTTATCTTGTGCTAATTTGAGTGGTTTTTATCAAGCCTTTGCACACTTATTCATACTATTTGCATGAGTTTACATTTTCCCTTCCTAACTTTGTGATATGATTGAGAACATGCTTCTTTTGTCTTATATTTGCTAATATTAATCCTCTCTTATTACCATTAGATGCCGTGATATGTGCGTTAAGTAATTTCAGGAATTACAGAATTGCTTAGAGGATGGAAAGGAAGCATGCAAAGGTGGAAGGAATACAAGAAACTGAAGAAACTACTAAAGCTGTCCAGCTTGACCTCCTAGTACTAAATCGACCAGAACTTGAGCTACAGAGGTCCAAATAATGCAGTTCCAGTTGCGTTGAAAAGCTAATGTCCGGGAATTTGCAACGATATATAATTTGCCATAGGTGCTTCGAAGCCAGGTGATGCGAACGCGTGACCTGGCAAAAACCCAATCCACGCTAACGCATGGATGACGCTTCCACATGACTTTGCAGCGACTTGTACTAACCAAAAATCACTGGGGGCAATTTCTGGGCTATTTTTGACATTGTTTTTGGCCTAGAAAATACAGATTAGAGGCTATAAAGTGGGAAAATGCATCCGTTCATGAGAGAAGCTGATAATTCATAATTTTAGGATTAGATGTAGTTTTTAGAGAGAGGCTCTCTCTTCTCTCTTAGGATTTAGGATTAGGATTATGATTTAGGATTTCTATTATGATTAGGCTACTTTTCTTCATTCTAGGTTCAATGATCCTTTACTTTGGTTTCTCTTCTATTTTTATTTATTCTATTACTTGATTTATGAATTCTCATGTTTAATTTGATTTCTCTAAAATTTGAGGTATTTCATATATATGATTTTATTTAGCTTTCTATATTCTTGACTTTGGTTGAGTAATTAGAGACTCTTGAGTTATCAAACTCTTTTGTTGATTGATAATTAGAAGTTGCTAATTGACTTGAATTCCACTAACTCTAGTCTTTCTTTGGAAATTGACTAAGACTTGAGGATTTATATTGATTTATCCACTTGACTTACCTGCATAGTTAGAGGTTGACTAAGTGGGAGCAACGTGCAATTCTCATCACAATTGATAAGGATAACTAGAATATGACTTCTAAGAGTTTTCTTAGCTATTGATTTATTAATTCCTGCAATTTATTCACTACAAGAAAAAGGCATATTTGTAACAAAAAATATTGTTACAAAACGTCGAAATTTTGAAACAAAAGTTTTTTGTAACAAAAAAAGGGTCCATTGCAGTAAGTCCCGTTACAAAAAGTTTTTGTAATGAAAAATGGAACTGTTACAATTCAATACCATATTTTGTAACAATTTTTTCTGATACAAAAAATCAGAAGCCGTTACAAAAGTGGTAACAAATTTTGATCTTGAAGGTATTTTTCATGACAGTCAATTTTTTTCCTATCAAAAAATTTTGTTACAAAATGTAACATGATTTTGTAACATTTTTTTTCTTTAGTTACGAAAGCAAATTAATTATTTTGTAACAACTTTTTTTTATTACAAATTACATGCATAATTTACTAAATTATTTTTAAAATTAACTAATATATTAACGCTTTTAATAAGCAAGTTTACTTGTATATAATATGCAAAAACATACATAAGTCAAACAAGATCCTTTTAGCTAAAATTGTCTTGAATCAAAATAACATTAGCTAGTGAGTACATTGATTAGTTCAACCAAAACATAAAAGTTCTAACATAAAAGTTCAACCAAAACATAAAAGTTCTAACATAGATTAGTGTCTCTATGCATCAAAACATTCTTGAGCCCTCAAGGTAGCATATGGTCTCCATTTCAATACTCCTGTAAATAAGAAAAACCGAAACAAAAAAGTTAGAAACAAGATATAACACTAATTATAATTTTTTCACTAAGTTTTATCCAAAATATTTAGAAAATTTTCGGCAGAACCTCCCCTAAAACTTGGATATTTCCACCGTCCACAGTTCCAACAAACACAACCAATTCATAACTTGCACCATTTCAAACAACACAATGCAGTTTAATTGAGCAACCAAATAGGACAACAACCAAATAGTGGATAACAAAACCCAAAGCTTCCAGCTTCCAACAACCAAAATAGTGAAGCACTTAGCCGAATAATCAATCAATTGAGCTTAGCAACAGTTGAAAACCAAAAGCAATTAAATACCAACTCAATCAATTAATTGAATCAAAGATGAATATTGAAAACAGCTTAAAATAAATTCCGGCAGCATTTCAGAAGTAAATTTGCCTATTTCACAATTTCAATTAATCAATTCAAATTCCATATGAATTCTTTGACAGTTAAAAACATAAAAAACATAATGAATTCATAGGAAGGAAGTAAATAAGCCAATTCCAACAAGAAAACATGAGGAAACAATTAAAACTAATCCAACCAGCAAGAAGCAGAGCAGCACTCAGCAGAACAGCAATCAATGGCCCATCATACAGCACCCAAAACAGTAAAATAAACAAAGGTAATGGATTTAGGCAGCATTCTACTCATTGGAGTCATGAGTCAATAACCATTACACTTGCAAGCAACAAGGGCATAGCAGTTTATCCATTAACTCAACAGAAAATCAATCAAGTCAAACTAAACAATTTTAGCAACAGATTTATCAATAAAATCAATCTCAGTTCAGCAATCATCATCTATTCCAACACAAACAATAATAACTCAACAGTATTTCCTTTCTCATTGAATTTAACAATCATTCAATAAGCAAGTAATGAGGGGGGAAAAATCAGCAGCAACCAACAGCAAGTATAGAGCAGCAATAACAACTTAATGTGAGAAATTATTCAACAACAAATGCACACACAAATACAAGGATTACTTAAATGACTCATCATGCTTATCCACATAAGTCTGCAGTGAAACCACTTACCGTTTCACTTAAGAGGCTTGTAACAACAGCTTTTTTATCAACTTCTTTTTCATTCTCCCTTTCAGGCTCACTGTCAGTACTGGTAGGAGGTGAAAGTGCGGAAGCACCAAACATGGCTTCATCATGAGCAGCTTGGATTTGTTCCTCCCTTCTTGCCTTGATAAGAAAATGCGATCTATGTTTAGTCTTCCATACATAGATGATGCATGTATGTTAACAAGGAACAAAACTGACTATTCATGAATATAAGAAGAGGAATATACCTCTATTTTAGAATACTAAAAACTCTGGCCAATTTTCTTGACCAAGGAAGCATCATCTTCAGCCACTGCAGATAGGTAGGCAAATACAATCAGTTCAATTAAGTTTCAGGCTTTAAGCCAAACCCCAAACCATTACTCATTATCATTTATAAGAAAAAATATCATTGGCATTCAATAATTAAAAGAATTACCATGACTAAGCAATGAACAATTAAAATCAGTAAGTATTGGTGGTATTAACAAGCACACAACAATAGTATTAAAACAGATTGTATTTGCAATGAAGAAATCTGCGCAAATTTATTTAGAATAATGAAATTGGCAAACAAGTCCAACCTTCAATTTCCTCATCTTCAAGAGGCGCATCCTTGTCAAACTCAAATCGCTTCCAGCCCTTGCCTTTTTCTGAGTCTTGGCAGCTGCATTAAAAAATATCCCACAAAATCAAGTTAGTACAACATGTATAAACCAGCACAATTGCACAATTTGAGGTTTTTTGAATTAAATCCTTTCTCTGTTGATCGTTGGAGACATGGCAAACAAGGGCCAAAACTTCAATTCCTTTAGCCCTAAGTTTCTCAAGAGTAACAACTCAATCGATGGTATGAACATGTAAATAATTATTATTATGAATGAATTTTGTTGGGCATCAATCTAGCATCAATTAAATTAAGAACAAATTAAAAACAAAAACAAGTAATAATTTGAAGTTCCAATAATACTAAATTACTAATCAGAACAAGTAAAAAAAACAAGTAACAAATCAGAAAAAAACTACAAAGAACAATAATCAACAGCCCTAATATTCACAAGTTCTGATAATCAAAAACAATATCCCTAATCAGAAGTTCTAATAAATTAAATCCTAGACTTCCATGGCGTTACAGTTAATTTCAAAATAAAATCCCCTACCTCAATTAGCCGAACTCAGTAATTAAACGCAACTCTGGCAATTTTTTATCACAACCAGCTAAACACATAATTTTCCAACATTCTCAAACATTTAAGAAATCAAGCACATGTTCATAATAGTTCACCAGCTACCAACCAAGTTTTCAAGCATACCCTTATCATCATCAAATCACATAACCAATAAAAATCATCCTCAAACAAAACACAGCAACAAATCAATCTTATCACAATCAATCGTATTCACTATTACCAACAATTCTGACTTTCATCAATTAGCCATACATAACATTTATAAGTTATTTTCATTACTCAATAAAATCTTTGGGCATTCTTAATTTAAAAGCCTTCATTTTACAAACGAACCCCCTACCTCAATGTCGCAATAGCAGGATTTGACGCAGGAATCCCCTTTATCCCCCATTCGTGGCAGCAGCAGCGATTCTAGTAATATTCTCGCAGCAAAAACATTCAATAGCTCTAGACAAGGGCGGCAACGCCGAACAATGACAATAATGACTCTGAAAAACTAAATGAATCAGAAACAATTGCAGAGCAAGGTGATACAAGGCAATTTCTTCATAAGCTTACCAAAACGGAAGGTAATAGAAACAACGTCTCCAATTTGGTCATAGCTTGGTGGCTGGCTGGCGATGGAGGAACGCCTCCTTCCGCCTCTAGTTCGTGATTCCAATGACGATGAGGGACTTGGGCAGAATCAGAATCGGCAACATCATCTCCTCCTCCCACATGCAATGGTGACGGTAGGGGCTCCGGTGGCTAGGGCTCCGATCGGAGGCAGCAGTGGTGGCAGGACACCGCGGCGGTGAAACCCTTTTCCCTTCCCTTCGTCGACCGCGTCTTCCCTCTCTGACGCACCTCTGGTTCTCGTGGCTGAGCCTTTCTCAGCTTCTCCCTCTCACCCACACGACGGCAGCGGCGGTGGCTGAATGGAAAGGACGCGGTCTGGGCAGCAATGGCGCGGCGCAGGATGCGACGGAGTTGGCAGCGGCCGAGCGCGACGGCTCCTCTCCTTCCTCGCGTCGTCCCTGGCTCGCAGCACTCTCTCCTCTCCGATCGCAACCTTCTTTTTCTCGTCTCCCTTAATCCCCGTTTTTTTTTCTTTCCTTTTTGTTTTCTGAGGCTGTGTTATGTGTATATGGGGGAGAAGGGCTGGCAGTGGGTGAGTGAGTAACGAGGG
The DNA here is from genome assembly GCF_014773155.1 of Arachis stenosperma. NCBI lineage: Eukaryota > Viridiplantae > Streptophyta > Magnoliopsida > Fabales > Fabaceae > Arachis > Arachis stenosperma. Next base: position 96,156,873 of record NC_080379.1, on the reverse strand, counting down.
CTAGGGTTAGATGAGTGGGGTTAGGGTTTAATTTGGTTAAATTTAGGGTTTGGATTTAATTTGGAAATTATAGTTTAATTTTGGGATAAAAAGTGAAATTAAGAATTTTGGGTAAATTGGGATTTTTGGATTTATCTGAAAATTAATTAAATTTCTAAAATTATTTTAAAATATTATTTATTGTATCAAAATATTAGTTGATTTGAAATCAAATACTCTAATTGAAATTATAAGATAATATAATTAATTTTCTTTATTTATAAAAATAAGTGTTAAATTTTGAAATCTCAATTATTTAAATCAAATCGTATAAAATTCTTATTATTTTACATATGTTAAATTTTATAATTTAAATATAGAAAATAATTCGAGAATTATAAAATCAAATAAAAATTTAAATTATTTTAAACTCAATTAATCAAAATTTGATTCAATTATCTTTAATAAAATATTTTCAGGGATTAAAATACTTAATGATAAATACATCTAAATTAGCTCTTAATAAGATCTACTAAAATTTCTAGATCTTACACAAAGTCTTACATTTAGTACGTTGAAACAAAATTGTTTATTAGTTACAAAGAATCTTTGAATTTTATGACAAATAAATAATTTGTTACAAAAATATTGTATTTTGTGACAAATTAATTTTTTGTTACAAAATATTTAGAGCTTTTGAAACAAATAGATATTTTGTTACAAAATATTTTTAATTTTTGCAACAATATAATCTTTTGTTACAAAACATTATAACATTTTGTAACAAAACAACAATTCGATACGAAAGCCAACATAATTTGTAACAAAATAAATCAAGTTGTTACAAAATATTGAAATGTTTTGTAACAAATTTTCTTATTGTTACAAAATATTCTTATTTTGTAACAATAACTAATTATTGTTACAAAAAAACTATAATTTGTAACAATTTTAAATTTGATACAAATTTTTTGTTACAAATGTTCCATTTTCTTGTAGTGATTTCTCTTGTTCAAACCTTTCAAAAACCCAAAAATACTGTTTTTCATAACCAATAATAAAACACACCTCCCTGCAATTCCTTAAGAAGACAACCCGAGGTTTGAATACTTCGGTTTATAAATTTTACTAGGTTTGTTACTTGTGACAACCAAGACTTTTGTACGAAAGGATTCTCTGTTGGTTTAGAAGTTATACTTACAACGCGATTATATTTTTTAAATTTCTTTACCGATAGGAATCCGTTTGTCAGAGGTCTCACAAAATCATCTCGCAAGAGACATCTAAAAGAAGTCTACCAGGTCGGGGGCAAAGTTCCCGACCTTCCAACGATCTCTTTCACTAAAGAAGATGGGCAAGGGATCGTCCTCGGACATGATGATCTGGTAGCGATTACCATGATCCTTGACAATGCCCATCTACACAGAACCTTGGTGGATCAATGGAGCTCGTCAACATCCTGTTCAAACCAGCATTTGATAAGCGGCGATTGGATGAAAAGGAATTAAGAGCTTACCCTGATACCCTATATGGGCTGGGGAATACACCGATAAAGCCACTGGGATTCATACCCATACACACAACTTTTGAAAAGGGGATGAAATCTAAGACTCTAAGTATCGACTTCATAGTCGTTGACGTGGGCTCAATCTATAACGCTTTAATAGGCAGAACAACCCTAAATTGGCTTGGAGCAGTGGTATCTACCCCTCCCCATCTTTGCATGAAATTCCCAACATCCGAGGGAATTGCAACCATCAGGGAAGATCAAAAATTGGCGAGAAAATGCTACAATAAAAGCCTAAACCTGAGAGAAAAAGGCAAGGAGGTCCACACCATTGAGCTCGGAGGAGTTCGAGCTAAAGAGGAGTTACGACCATAGCCCGGGGGGAAAGACTGAAGAGGTATAAGTCGGAAAGGAGAAAAGAAAGAATAATAACATAGGAGCCAACCTGAAAGAAGATTTGAAGTAGAATCTTACAAGGCTCCTACAAGAGAATTCCGACCTCTTCACCTGAAAAGCCTCCGACATGCCAGGGATAGATCCCGAGTTTATGTTGCATAAACTCTCAGTGTACTCTGGATGACGATCTGTTCAGCAGAGGAGACGGATGCTCAGACCTAAACGGGCTCAAGTGGTGGAAAAACAAATACAAGCCCTCCTAGATGCCGGCTTCATCAGAGAGGTCAAATATCCGGCTTGGCTAGCAAATGTGGTATTAGTCAAAAAACAGAACGGCAAGTGGAGGATGTGCGTCGACTATACCGACCTGAACAAAGCATGTCCAAAAGACCCATATCCACTTTCAAGTATTGATACCTTAGTAGACTCCAGTTCGGGATATCAATACTTGTTGTTCATGGATGCATACCTGGGATATAACCAAATTCCGATGTATAAGCTGGATCAAGAAAAAATATCTTTTATCACGCCCAGAGTAAATTATTGCTATGTGGTTATGCCTTTTGGGTTAAAAAATGCAGGATCCACCTACTAAAGGATGATGAATAAGGTGTTCGCACCTCAGCTTGGGAGTCTAATGGAAGTGTACGTAGACGACATGCTAGTAAAAACCAAGTATAAGGCCGACCTCCTGACCCACCTCACGCAAGTCTTCAACACCATTACGATGCACTGGATGAGATTGAATCCCGCAAAGTGCACCTTCGCGGTGGAAGCTGGAAAATTTTTAGGATTTATGCTAACACAAAGGGGGATTGAAGCCAACGCCGACAAGTGTAGATCAGTCCTAGAAATGAAATGCCCGACTTGATTAAGGGAGGTCTAGCAGCTAAATGACTGACTCGCAGCTCTCTCCAGGTTCTTGGAAGGATCAGCGTTAAGATCCCTACCACTTTTCTCCCTACTAAGATAAGGATGCCAGTTCGAATGGACTCTTGAATGTGAAGAAGCATTTCAGGAGTGCAAAATGTTTTTAAGCCAGCCTTCAATTCTGACCCAACCTAAAATTGGGGAGGAACTCGTCCTGTTCTTGTCCGTAGCTGACAAAGCTGTAGCATTAGCTCTAATACGGGAAGACGAGGTCAGGCCGCATCCTATGTACTTCACCAATAAGGTCCTACAAAGACCCGAGTTAAGGTACCAAAAACTCGAGAAATTTGCGTACGCCTTAATAGTGGCCTCTCGAAGGCTACGGCCTTATTTTCAAGCCCATACAATAAAGGTCCGAACGAACCAGCCCATGAAGCAAATACTTCAAAAAATAGACATTGCGGGCAGAATGGTTCAATGGGCCATAGAGCTGTCCGAGTTCGACCTCAGGTATGAAACTCGGACGGAAATTAAAGCTCAATGCCTCACTGACTTCATAGCAGAATGTGCAGGAGATCAAGAGGAAGTCGCCATAGCATAGGAGATATACGTGGATGGATCCTCCAACAAGGTCGAAAGCGGTGCAGGCATAATATTGGTCAACTAAGGGGCAACTCAAGTAGAAGTTTTCCTCAAATTTAAATTCCCAGCTTCTAACAATCAGACAGAATATGAAGCCTTGATCGCCGGGCTAAAGCTGGCAGAGGAAGTCAGCACGATTAAAGTAGTCGTCTTCAGCGACTCTCAGGAGGTGACCTCCTAAATCAATAGAGAGTACCAAGCTAAAGATCCTAATATGAAGAGGTACTTAGACAAAACCTTGGAGTATCTTAGGTGTTTCGTGGAGACGGAGGTCAAACATATAACTCAGGATCTCAATAGCAGAGCAGATGCCCTCTCCAAGCTAGCAAGTACCAAGCCAGGAGGGAATAATAGAAGCCTGATTCAAGAAACTCTCTAAGAACCCTCTGTCACAAAAACAGAGGCTAGACAGGATGTCCTTGAGGTATCCGGGTTTGACCTCGGATGGATGAACCCACTAATCAAATACATGAAATTCGACATCCTACCTAAAGAGGAAAAAGAGGCCAAGAAAATCCAGAGGGAAGCACAGGACGACACCTTGGTGAAAATATCCTCTACAAAAGAGGAATATCCACACTATTATTGAAGTGCGTCCCGACCTTAAGGACGACGGAGGTCTCAGAGGAGGTGCGCAATGGAATCTGCGGAAATTATCTCGGAGCAAGGTCTTTGGCTAGAAAAGTCATACGAGCCAGGTTCTACTGGCCGACCTTGCAGAAAGATGCCACCGAGTTCGTAAAAAAGTGTCAGCCATGCCAAATGCATGCAAAATTTCACATCGCTCCCCTTGAGGAGCTCATTAGCATAACTTCTCTATGGCCTTTTGAAAAATCGGGATTGGACCTGTTAGAACCCTTTCTCAAGCACCTGGACAAGTGAAATATCTAATAGTAGAAGTAGACTACTTCACAAAGTGGATCAAAGTGGAACCATTAGCCACCATCACAGCCTAGAGAAATTGGAAGTTCCTCTACAAAAATATTATCACAAGGTATGGAGTCCCCCACTCCATCACCACTGATAATGAACCCAGTTCACAGACTCTACCTTCAGAAACCTGGTAGCCAGTATGAACATCAAGCATCAGTTCACCTCGGTAGAGTGGTGCGGTATTTTATAACCCACAGACTAACCGGCAAGTGCACCGGGTCGTACCAAGTAATACCTTACGTGAGTAAGGGTCGATCCCACGAGGATTGATGGATCAAGCAACAATAGCGTTTGATAGGATTAGTTAGGCAAGCAGAAAATGGTTTTGAGATATTCAAAGAGCATTAAACAGCAAATTTGGACTATTAAAGACAGACATATAAATAAGTTGAGAATAAAGTATTGAGAAAGCAGTTAAGGTTTCAGAGTTATCTATTTTCCGGATTAACTTTTATTACTAATTAATTTAATCATGCAAGATTTAATTTCATGGCAAACTATATGTGACTAGACCCTAATTGCTTAGACCTTCCTAGTCTCCTCTAAAATTCATGAACTGCCAATTCCTTGGTCAATTAATTCCAATTAGAGGGTGATGATCAAATTCCAATTTACATGCCACATAAATTCTAATTACCCAAAAATAGAAGGATTATATGTCACGTATCCCGTTAAATCCAAATAATTAAAATTTAGGAAAATATGTTTTCAAGCTGTTGTTCAAGTAAAGAGCTTTTCCAAGTTTTACAAAAACTCAAATAGAAAAAAGGTCATACTTCTGTTCCACCCAAATTCATAAGATAAAGAGCGAAAACAATTCTTAAATTATAAATCCATACATGAATTAAAATAGAAAAAGCAATAAAATCAATCCATACAAATAGACAGAGCTCCTAACCTTAAAGTGGAGGATTAGTTGCTCATAGTTCAGAGAAGAAAAATAAGGATTCAAGTAAAATAAAAATTTTTGTCCCTGTCTAAATATACAGAGTACCTATTATATTACTGTTCCGAGGGTTACCTGAAACGTGTAGCTCGGTCGTCTGGAGAGGCCCGAGGTGGGGGTTCAGGGACCCGAACTTGATATGCGGAGTGGTTGGTGGTTGTACCTGCAATGACACTCCGATGCTTAAGTTAGCATGGGTCCAAGCAGATATGCGTAGAATGTGGAATGAATGCCATACCTGGGTGCTCCAGTGTATTTATAGTAGTTGGCCGTGATCTTCTCTGGATAAGATATTCTTATCTTATCTTATCTTTTGGGAATTTATCTCTATCTTTGCGGAACCGCCTCTTCTAGGCCTTTTTCGGCCTTTAGGTTTTGGGCTGCGTTCCTTTTGATGGGCCTTCCTTGCTTTTTGTCCGAGGTCCGACCTTTAGGCGTGAGCCTTAGGACGAGGTCGGACCTTTTATGAATTTGCCGAGTTGGAGGAGTCCGGTCAGGGTATGAACAGTGCCCCTGCCTGAGTTCGTCCTTTTTTGGGAGGTCGAGCTCGGGCATAGTAGTTTTTCAAAATTCAAAAATGGCCGCTCCTGCATTTATTGCGTTTTACCGTTTTTCCTCGATTTCCGTTCGGGCCCTGTGAAGGCTTTATTTATTTGCCCCTTTCCTCCTTTTCTGCGTTGTTTTTCTTTATCCTTTTTCGAGCACTGCTTCTTCTTTCTCTTTGCTCTGTTTCTCAGAATCTCTCCGTGTGTCTTTCTGGGGTTTTTCTCTGTGCCGTCATTTCGTTCTCCTTGCTTCGGAGCTCGTCGTCTTTGTTTCCTTTTTCCAGGTTTGTTCCCATGTTTCTTTTTTCTTGTGCACATATGCTTCTGTTCTTTGTGTGGCTCTTGTTTGTTTCTTTTTCTTTATGCCTGGGTTGCCCCGAAAAGAGGCGCCGCCATTGCTTGTTGTTTGTATATGGGGGGGGCTCTTTTTTGTTCTCTGGTATTTTTAGTTCCGGGTTGCCGCATTTTCTTTGTTTCTTGCTTTGCTGAATGGGTTTTCGCTGTCTTCTTTATGTGATTTTTGCTTGCTGTTGTATTCTTTCTTTGTAGGTAAGAATTTTATGTCTCGAAAGGTTCTTCAAGCGATGTCGACTAAGATTCCATGTGGTCTTGGTTGGGTAGACCCTTTTCCTCTAAGAGTCCCTTCTGTGGTAGATTCTGAGTATTTAGCTAGGTTCCGTAGGCACTGTAGCATATGTGAAAATAGAGAGTCTGAGAGGGATTATGAACTAGTAGCCCCGGATTCTGAGGAGAGAGTGTGCTTCCCGCCTTTAGATAGTTCCGAGAAGCTCTTCTTTTATGCTTATGATTGTTTTTTCTCTAAGCTGAGTGTCCGACTTCCCTTTACCGATCTGGAGTCCGAGGTGTTATGGTCTTGTAACCTTGCCCCTACGCAGCTCCATCCAAATTCTTGGGCATTTTTAAAGCTGTTTCAACTTTTGTGTCAGTTTTTGGGCGTCTCTCCCTCTATTTCTCTTTTTTCCTATTTGTTTGTGTTGACGAAGCCGGGGTCGGGTGGAGGGAAGGTATCTTGGGTCTCTTTTAGGGCTAACCAGGGAAGGAAGTTTTGTACCCTATATGACGAGTCCTTTCATGATTTTAAGAACTTTTATTTCAAGGTCCGGGCTACTGGAGACGTCCGACCTTTCTTTCTAGATGAGAGTGGGGAGCCTTCTTTTCCTCTTTGTTGGCAGGAGAATGTAGTGTCTACTAAGTATACCCTTGAGAGTCTAGATGAGGTGGAGCAGGCTTTTGTGGGTGTGGTAAGCAGTTTATGGGGTCGGGCACCTCACTTGGACACGAAGAAAATGTTGGGAGATCCAAGCCTTCTCCGTTCCGAGTTAGGTAGTTCCCGACCTCTCCGAGATTTCATTTTTTTTTAGTATTTTTGGTTTTGCTTGTTTTGGTGGATTTTCTGTTTGTGGTAATCCTTTTTCTTTTATTTCTGCAGAGATGTCTTCTCAGGCGGATTCCATGAAGTACCTTCGTCGGACGAAGAAGTCTGTGGCTGCTCGAAATATTGAGGCTGGGGAGGCTTCTGCCCGATCTTCTCCGAAGAAGGCTACTGTGGGTGTTACTACTCGGTCGAAGACTATTCCGACTCCCCAGTTCCGACCTATAAATCAAGATCCTCCGACTTCTGGACCTGCTACCTCTTCTCCTCCTTCGTCCTCGGGTCCTCCTCCCAAGAAGCAGAAGACCTCTCAAGAGCTTGCCGGTTTTAATGATAAGGATTTTGATGCTCTTGGTTGGGTTGAACAGCATATTCTCCCTCAGACCTTTATTTCTACTGATGATGTGTCTATGGAGCACCATTTTCAGTATATGGCGCGGAGCTGTGTCCGGATGGCTAGTCTTCATGCCGCTATTGCCCGGGAGTTCAAGAAATCCCCCATTGGTGCGACCAGTTCCCGACTTGAGAAAGCTCAGTCTGAGCTCGAGAGGTTTAGTAAGCTGAAGGCTGCTAGGATTACTGAGCTGGAGGCATCTTTGGAGAAGGAGAAAGCTAAAGCTACCGCGGCTGTGGCGGCAGCGAATGCATCTGAGGAGATGGCGAAGGCGGCGAAGGAGAGTTATACTCGAACATTTGCCGAGCTTGTGGAGACAAAGGAGAGATTGCAATCCGCTCAGGATGATTTTTTCGAGCTAGAAGGTCATGTGGCTAAGGGTATGGATGCTATGTTTGAAAATTTGAAGGCTCAGGTCCGGGTTCTTGCCCCTGACCTGGATCTGAGTTTATTCAGTATGGATAATGTTGTCGTGGAGGGAAGGATTGTTCCTGCTCCCAATGAGGATGAAGTTCCGGTGTCTGACCCCGAAGTTCCGGTTGCGAACCCGACCTCACCTCCGACCAGGGAGGAGTCTGGTGTGGAGGTTTTAAACCGAGATGACGGTGCTGTCAAGGCTGTCCCGATTTCTATGATTCTTCCTCCGCAGCCTCCTACTGACGTGGAGTCCGGAAAGGATCTTGATTCTCTGTAATCCTTTGTCTTTGGTTTTGTGCCCGGCCTGTGGGCTCTTTTTGGATGGTTTAAATACTTTGAACACCTTTTTGCTATTAGCTACTTGTAGTAACTTTTTAGCTTATTATGTGGTGTTTGTTTGCGTTTTGGCTTTTAGTTCCGCTTTTATGCTTTTTAGTTGTTTTTGGATAACAACTTTTTAGCTAGCGCTTTTTGAAACTTTGTTTTACCAATTGATTTCGTTTTTTCGCTTGTACTTTTTAGTTGTTTTTGTATAGCAACCTTTTAGTAAGCGTTTTTCGAAATCTTTGTTTTCTTTGGCCTTTTCGCCGTTTTAAGGCTTCTTCTTGTATCCGGGCTTTTACTCGGACCTCGGTGTATTCCCTTTGTTGGGTCCGACCTTGTTATTGGTCGGTTCTTTAAGTTATTTTTGCAACCTCTTTTATTTTGGCTTTTGAGCCTTTTCAGAGTTGCTTTATAACTTCTCACATTAATTTGAACCTCGTTGCTTTATCTTTGCCGACCTTGTGTGGTCTCTTGGCAAATGATTTTTTGCGTTTTGCCGAGCATAAATTAATGCGCCTTGGCGGGATACTTTTCAGGATTTGTTTTATCACGAGAAGGGAAAAAGAAAAGAAAAAGAAAAATTTGATTAGTATTTAAAAAAGAAAGAATATTTACAGAGTGTTTACCCTTGGCTAGGTCGGGTGTTTTTCTTGTCCGGGTGTCTCATTAAAAAACCCTTGTAGGGAAAAAGAGTACACCTCGGGTCAAGTTCTTCTAGCTGTAGTATCGTCTTAGATTACAGGCGTGCCAGGCCCTGGGCAACTCATTGCCTTCTAGGTCGGATATTTTGTAATAGCCTGTTCCTAAGACTTCTGTTACCTTGTAGGGTCCCTTCCAATTTGCAGCTAGCTTCCCTTCTCCCGACTTTTGTGTTCCGATGTCATTTCGGATTAGAATCAGGTCGTGAATGGAGAAGCTTCGCTTTATTACTTTCTGATTGTATCTGAGGGCCGTTCGCCGTTTTAAGGCTTCTTCTCGGATCCGAGCTCTTTCTCGGACCTCGGGGAGGAGGTCGAGTTCTTCCTTTTGTGCCTGCGGGTTACCTTCTTCGTTGTAGAAGATGACTCTGGGTGACCCTTCATCTATTTCGATAGGAATCATTGCCTCCATCCCGTAGGCTAGTCGGAATGGCGATTCTCCCGTTGTAGAGTGTGGAGTTGTCCGATATGCCCATAGTACCTGGGGGAGCTCCTCGGCCCATGCCCCTTTGGCCTCTTGGAGGCTTCGTTTTAATCCGGCCAAGATGACTTTATTTGCGGCCTCTGCTTGTCCATTGGCTTGTGGGTGCTCGACTGAGGTGAATTGCTGTTTGATTTTTAGCTCGGCCACCAAGCTCCGAAAACTTGTGTCTGTGAACTGTGTTCCATTGTCTGTGGTGATGGAGTAGGGGACTCCGAACCTTGTGACGATGTTTTTGTATAGGAATTTGCGACTTTTCTGAGCCGTAATGGTGGCTAAGGGTTCAGCTTCGATCCACTTTGTGAAGTAGTCGACCCCTACTATGAGGTATTTGACTTGCCCCGGTCCTTGGGGGAACGGGCCGAGTAGGTCATGTCCCCATTTTGCGAAGGGCCATGGTGCGGTGACGCTGATAAGGTCTTCGGGTGGTGCTTTGTGAAAATTGGCGTGTTTTTGGCAGGGGAGGCATATTTTCACAAATTCCGTTGCGTCTCTTTGCAGAGTCGGCCAGTAGAACCCGGCTCGGACTACTTTTTTGGATAATGCCCGAGCTCCGAGATGGTTCCCACACATGCCTCCGTGGACTTCTTCGAGGACGTTCTTTGTTTCTGAGGTCGGGATGCACCTAAGGAGGGGGTTTGAGAATCCTCTTCTGTATAATACGTCGTGAATTAGTGTATAATTCTGGGCGTCTTTCGTGAGTCTTTTAGCTTCCTTTCTTTCGGCGGGAAGAGTTCCCGACTTCAGGTAGTTGAGTATGGGGGTCATCCATCCTTGCTGTTGGTTGGATATATTTAGCGTTTCTTCTTTTAGCACGGAGGGGGATTGTAAGGTTTCCTGGAGGAGACTTCTATTGTTGCCTCCGGGCTTGGTGCTGGCGAGCTTTGAGAGGGCGTCTGCCCGGGCGTTTTGTTCCCGAGGTATGTGCTGAATCTGTATCTCTGAAAAGTGGCGTAGTTGTGCCTGTGTTTGGTCCAGGTATTTTTTCATGGTGGGGTCTTTGGCCTGGTAGCTTCCATTTACTTGTGATGTGACGACCTGGGAGTCGCTGAAGATCGTGATCTTCTGGGCTCCGACCTCTTCGGCTAGCTTTAGACCTGCTAGTAGGGCCTCGTATTCGGCTTGGTTGTTCGAAGCCTGGAACTCGAATTTTAGGGATAGTTCTATCCGCGTTCCTTGGTCGCTTTCGAGTATAACCCCGGCTCCGCTTCCAGTTTTGTTTGAGGACCCGTCGACATACAGGTTCCATGAGAGTGGGGTCCCAGGGGTCTCAGTGTATTCTGCGATGAAGTCGGCTAGATACTGAGATTTTATGGCAGTCCGGGTTTCATAGCGGAGGTCGAACTCGGACAATTCTACTGCCCATTGCAGTATCCGTCCTGCCAGGTCTGTTTTTTGGAGGATGTGTCTCATGGGTTGGTTTGTCCGGATTTTGATGGTGTGGGCTTGAAAGTAGGGACGGAGCCTCCGAGCTGTGAACACTAGGGCGTAGGCGAATTTTTCTATCTTCTGATAGTTTAATTCGGCCCCTTGTAGTGCCTTGCTTACGAAGTATATGGGGTGTTGTCCTCGGTCATTTTCTCGTATTAACGCTGAAGCGATTGCTCGATTTCCAACCGAGAGGTATAGTACGAGTTCTTCTTCTTTTAAAGGTCGGGTTAGGATTGGTGGCTGCCCGAGGAATTTCTTGAATTCTTGAAAGGCTTTTTCGCACTCCGGGGTCCATGAGAAGGGTTTCCCCTTCTTTAGGAGCGAGTAGAGAGGTAGTGACTTTATTGCTGATCCTGCCAAGAATCTTGATAGGGCGGCTAGCCTTCCATTCAGTTGTTGTACTTCTTTGACACATGTCGGGCTCTTCATATTGAGTATCGCTTGGCATTTGTCCGGGTTTGCTTCGATGCCCCTTTGAGTTAGCATGAAGCCTAAGAACTTTCCGGCTTCTGCGGCGAAGGTGCACTTCGTCGGGTTAAGTCTCATGTTGTGTTTTCTGAGGGTGCCGAAGACACTGGTGAGGTCGGTCAGCAAGTTTTTGTCTTCTTGTGTCTTTACCAGCATGTCGTCGACATACACCTCCAGCTGTAATCCGATGTGCTCTGAGAACACTTTGTTCATTAGCCTCTGGTAGGTTGCCCCTGCGTTCTTCAGCCCGAAGGGCATTACTACGTAGCAGTAGTTTGCCCTTGGGGTTATGAACGAGGTCTTTTCTTGGTCGGGTCCGTACATCGGGATTTGATTGTATCCCGAGTATGCGTCCATGAAGGAGAGATATCTATAGCCTGAGGCTGCGTCTACTAAGGCGTCGATGTTTGGTAGTGGATATGGATCTTTGGGGCAGGCTTTGTTGAGATCCGTGTAATCGACGCACATCCTCCATTTTCCGTTGGGCTTTTTTACCAGGACCACGTTTGCGAGCCATAGGGGGTATTTTACTTCCCTAATGAACCCTGCATCTAGCAGTGCTTGTACTTGTTCTTCTATTGCTTGCATGCGCTCGGGTCCGAGCTTCCGGCGTCTTTGTTGGACAGGTCGGGATCCCGGGTACACTGATAGCTTATGGCACATCAGGTCGGGGCTTATGCCTGGCATGTCGGAGGCTTTCCAGGCGAAGAGGTCGAAATTCTCCTTTAAGAGGGTTATGAGTTCCTCTTTTAGGCTTGCTTCGAGGTTTGCTCCTATGTTTGTTATTTTTTCAGGTGTGTTCCCAATCTGGACTTTTTCGGTTTCTCCCTCTGGTTGTGGCCGAAGATCTTCTCGGGCTTGAACTCGTCCGAGTTCTATTGTGTTGACCTCTTTCCCTTTTAGGCTTAGGCTTTCGTTGTAGCATCGCCGCGCTAGTTTTGGTCGCCTTTTAGGGTAGCGATTCCCTTTGCGGTAGGGAACTTCATACAGAGGTGTGGGGTTGAGACTATAGCTGCCAGCCTGTTTAGGGTTGGTCGCCCAATGAGGGCATTGTATGCTGAAGTGACGTCGACTATGATGTAGTCGATGCTTAATGTTTTGGATTGCTCGCCTCTTCCAAAGGTAGTGTGTAGTGAGATGTATCCTAAGGGATGGATCGGGGTATCCCCTAGTCCAAATAGGTCGGTGGGATAGGCCTTTAGTTCTTTTTCTTCAAGTCCGAGCTTGTCGAAGGCCGTTTTGAACAGGATATCTGCTGAGCTTCCCTGGTCAATCAGGGTTCGATGTAAGTTGGCGTTTGCTAGGATAATGGTGACTACCATTGGATCGTCGTGCCCGGGAATGATCCCTTGAGCATCTTCTCGGGTAAATGAGATAGTAGGTAATTCGGGCAGGGGACTGTCTTCTCGGACGTGATAGACTTCTTTGAGGTGTCTTTTTCGCGAGGATTTGGAGGTTCCTCCGCCTGCAAAACCTCCATTTATCATGTGAACATGTCTTTCAGGGGTTCGCGGGGTTTGTTCGGCCCGATCTTCGTTGTCTCCCCGCCTTCTCTTCCTGGTCTCTTCTCCTTTCTCTGCTATGTATCTGTCGAGTTTTCCTTCTCTGGCTAGCTTTTCTATGACATTTTTTAGGTCGTAGCAGTCGTTAGTAGAATGACCGTAGAGTTTGTGATATTCACAGTATTCGGACCGATCTCTCCCCGCTCTCTTGTGTTTTAGCGGTCGGGGCGGTGGGATCTTTTCGGTGTGGCATACTTCTCTGTAGACGTCTACCAGGGAGACTCGGAGGGGGGTGTAGTTGTGGTACTTCCGTGGCTTGTCCGAGTTGGGGTCTTCTTTCTTCTTCTGTTCCCGATCCCGATCTCGGAGTGGGTAGGTTGATTCCTTCCTAGAAGAGTCTCTTAGCTGGGAGGTCTCCTCCATGTTGATATATTTTCCTGCCCGCTCCTGCACCTCGTATAGGGAGGTCGGGTATCGTTTGGATAGGGATTGGCTAAACGGTCCCTCTTTTAGGCCGTTTGCTAGTCCCATGATGGCTGCTTCTGTGGTCAAGTGTTGTATGTCCAGGCAGGCTTTGTTGAATCGCTCCATGTATTCTCGGAGAGTTTCTTGGTTACTTTGCTTGATCCCGAGTAGACTGGGGGCATGTTTTGTCTTGTCCTTTTGAATAGAGAATCTTGTTAGGAATTTTTTGGTTAGGTCTTCGAAGCTGGTGATCGATCTTGGTGGCAGGTTGTCGAACCACTTCATGGCTGACTTGGTGAGAGTGGTGGGGAAGGCTTTGCACCGAATTGCGTCGGAGGCGTCGACTAGGTACATTCTGCTTCTGAAGTTGCTGAGGTGATGACTTGGATCGGTGGTGCCGTCGTAGAGGTCCATATCGGGTGGTTTGAAGTTTCGCGGTACCTTCTCCTTCATGATCTCTTGCGTGAAGGGATCGTGGTTGCCCTCGGTGGTGGTGCCGCGTTCTGTCCGGTCTTTCAGGTTGGCCTCTATTTTCCGTAGTTTTTCTTCTAATTCTCTGCGCTTTCGAGCTTCCCTTTTCAGATCTTGTTCAGTTTCTTTCTGCTTTTTTATGTCTTCTTCGAGTTGTTTTAGTCGGTCTTGTTGTGCTCGGACTGCTTCTAGAATTTCCGAGCTCTTCTCTTTTTCGGAATTTTATGGATCTTTGTTTGGGGGTGATGTTTTTGGGCGATTCTGTTTGTTTCCTCCTGGAGTGCGTGGTGATAGAGGGCTGTCCGGTCGTTCTCCGGTGTCAATTTCGTCCTCTTGTTCAGATGCAGCGTGGCCATTGTTGAGAGGGTCGTCCGCCATGATAGAGGGATGACTTCCAGGTTCCCCGGCAACGGCGCCAATGTTCTGAGGGTTACCTGAAACGTGTAGCTCGGTCGTCTGGAGAGGCCCGAGGTGGGGGTTCAGGGACCCGAACTTGATATGCGGAGTGGTTGGTGGTTGTACCTACAATGACACTCCGATGCTTAAGTTAGCATGGGTCCAAGCAGATATGCGTAGAATGTGGAATGAATGCCATACCTGGGTGCTCCAGTGTATTTATAGTAGTTGGCCGTGATCTTCTCTGGATAAGATATTCTTATCTTATCTTATCTTTTGGGAGTTTATCTCTATCTTTGCGGAACCGCCTCTTCTAGGCCTTTTTCGGCCTTTAGGTTTTGGGCTGCGTTCCTTTTGATGGGCCTTCCTTGCTTTTTGTCCGAGGTCCGACCTTTAGGCGTGAGCCTTAGGACGAGGTCGGACCTTTTATGAATTTGCCGAGTTGGAGGAGCCCGGTCAGGGTATGAACAATTACTAATCCTCATAAATTTAAAATCTAATTATCTAAAACTAAAAATAATAATCTTTTCCTAAAAGATAAGATTTGAATTTAAATTCGAATTAATTAACAAGTCTTAAGCTGATGGGTGAGGACCACTTGCTTTGTCCATTCTGCAACTTCTAATTTGTGTTTTCTGGGCTGAAAACTGGGTCAAAACAGCCTAGAATTCATAACCATCATTTTTTGTATTATTGCAGATCACGCATGTGACGCGTCCGCGTCGTCCGTGCGCTCGTGTCATTTGTGCAGATTCCAGTCCACGCGTTCACGTCAAGCACGTGATCGCGTCATTGTGATTTCTCCATTTCGCGCGGTCGCGTGAGCCATGCATTCGCGTCGGTCTTCGCTGGTCATTTCTTTGGTTTCTTCTTTTTCTCTGCAAAAACTTCATCAAATCCCTCCGAATGCTACCTAAAATAAATAAAATTACACAAAACTCAAAATAGCATCCCTAGTGGCTAAAATATAATTAATTCTTAATTAAACTCAACAAATTAGATGCAAATTCACTAGGAAAAGATAGATAAGATGCTCACGCATCACAACACCAAACTTAAACTGTTGCTTGTCCTCAAGCAACTAAAACTAATATAGGCTCGGGATGTGAATTTGCATGAGAATGAGAGTTCGATTAAGCTCATGTCTCTTTTTATAGTGGGGTTTATAACTGTAATCCTGAATAGGTTTGGCATCTCACTCTCCTTTGAATCAAGAATGTTATTGTCATTCAGAATTAGAATCCGGATAATATTGTGAATTCTCTGATCTTTATATTTCAATTTAATCCTTGAAGACAACAAAATTTACTTTAATTTATTTTTCTTTGGTGCTTTGCACCTTGAGCCTAGCCGTGACTTTAAATGTTTTGTCTCAAGCTTTACTTGACATAGAAACACCACAAGCACTTAACTGGAGAACTCTCTTTGAGTTCTGATTTTTCTTTTAATTACTCCCAGACAGTAGTGCTCAAAGCCTTTGGCATACTCTGTTAAATGCAATTGATCTCGATTCTAAGTGT
The DNA here is from genome assembly GCF_014773155.1 of Arachis stenosperma. Classification (NCBI taxonomy): domain Eukaryota; kingdom Viridiplantae; phylum Streptophyta; class Magnoliopsida; order Fabales; family Fabaceae; genus Arachis; species Arachis stenosperma. Next base: position 96,141,095 of record NC_080379.1, on the reverse strand, counting down.
TCTGTCTCAAGGATTACTTGACATAATCACACCACAAGCATATGACTAGGAAAACAACTCTTTGAGCTTTTAATCATGTCTGACCTCCCTAGTCATTGATGCTCAGAGCCTTGGACATTGCTTTTATTTATTAATTATTATCTATTTTTTTTCTTTTGCTGTTTCTTTTGCTTCAAGGATTAAATTTTTGTTTATTTCAAAGAAGTCATAATAATTCTCTAAATTCCTATTCCTTATACATCAACATCCCTTGATTCAAATTCAAATACTCACTATTCATATCATGCATTCAAAAATCACAGAAAATACCACCACCTTTAAGTAAATAAGAGTATTCTTAGAATTAACTCAATTTCTCATGCAATATATCACTTTTAAACAAAAATTTCAAGCTCAGTGGGCAATACATGAGACATCTTTCAGAATTAAAGCATTTTAGGGGAAAATTAAACTAGTCCTAGGATTCTAACTAATAAAGGGTCATGCAACAAACAAAGCAAAATAGCAGAAAATCGGAACATAACATAGAAGAAGAGGGGAGGAATAAAAAATATGAAAGGAACTCAACCACCTTAGTTATCCTAGCGGTCGCTTTATTCTTCAGGTTGTGCTCCTCCGTGAAGATGATTCGCCTCCCTTTTGTGCCAGAAAACCAATAAGCGCAGCGTCAACACCAAACTTAAAGGTTTGCTTGTCCTCAAGCAAAGAAGAACTGAAATAAGAAGAGATAAATATTATGAGGAGAGAAAAATAAAAGGATAAAAGAATAAGAGAGATTTAGGATTGGGATAGAGAGAGAAAGAAAACTGGGCGGCGTAAGCGACGCGTACGCGTGGGTTGCGCATTCTTCATAATGACGCGTTAGCGTCAGGCACGCGTCCGCGTGCCCTGGATTTTGTGCGATTTGCGCGAAGCCAGCTGCGTGCCTGCGCGACTTTTTGTTCAAATGGCTTGGGAGCCAATTATTCATACGACGCGTTCGTGTCATGCACGCGCTCACGTGGATGGCCATATGTGCAACTGATGCAAACGCGTCAGTCGCGCATCCGCGTGCCCAAATTTGTGATTATAGCACACTTCCTGCCTCAAGCCAGCACAACTCTCTACCCAAACACTCTTTTACGTTGAATTTACAGGTCACGCGTACACGTCAATGACGCACCCGCATGAATGGCGAAAATCACAAACGACGCGAACGCGTGGGGTACGTGAATGCGTGGGATTGTTTGTGCGAAAGGCTCCATTATGGCGCCACTCCTGCGCAACTCTCTGTCAAATTTGTAATGCGTGAGCATCTTTTCTATCTTTTTCTAGTAAATTTGCATCTAAATTGTTGAGTTTAATTAAGAATTAATTATGTTTTAGCCACTATGGATGCTATTTTGAGTTTTGTGCAATATTGTTTATTTTAGGTAGCATTCGACTGGATTTGATGGAGTTTTTGCAGCTCAAGATTTAAAGGAGATAGCAGCGAGGAGCGATGCGTACGCGTGACTGACGCGTACGCGTGAATTGGAGGTATCCATGGCGACGCATGCGCGTGACCGACGCGTATGAGTAAATTGAAGATTTACTCAGCGACGCGTGCGCGTGATCAACGTGTCAGTGTGACTCGCAAGAAAGACCATCGACGCGTATGCGTGACTGACGCATACGCATGACATGCGCCACGTGTAGAAAATGCAGAAATCGCTGGGGTGATTTCTGGGCCCTATTTTAGCACGCAAGTTAGGCGCGGATCCAGTAAAGCTAAGTGGTCCCCATGTTACAAGACGCAGAGTAGTTAGTTAATTCTGATTTAAATTCAAATTTGATTTTAAAATAGGAAAAGATATTATCTTTATTTTAAATATTAGATTTAAAATTAATTAGGATTAGTTATAAAAAGGGGAGACTTCTCTTCTATTAGGTAGATTCCATTAGAGGGATTCCATTAGGGAATTCTATACAAATTTACATCTAACATTCCATGAGCAACAAATCCTCCATTGTTAAGCTTAGGAACTTTGTCTATTTGTATGGATTAATTTTATTGCTTTTTCTATTTTAATTTATGTATGGATTTATAATTTAAGAATTGTTTTCGCTCTTTATTTTATGAATTTGGGTGGAACGGAAGTATGACCCTGTTTCAATTTGAGTTCCTGTAAAATTTGGAAAAGCTCTTTACTTGAACAACAGCTTGAAAACATATTCTCCTAAATTCTAATTATCTGGATTTAACGGGATACGTGACATATAATCTTTTTATTTTTGGGTAATTAGAGTTTTTGTGGCATATAAACTGGAATTTGATCATGTAACTTCTAATTGGAATTAATTGACCAAGGAATTGGCAGTTAATGAATTTTAGAGGAGACTAGGAAGGTCTAAGGAATTAGGGTCTAGTCACATATAGTTTGCCATAAATTAAATCCTACATGATTAAAATAGTTAGTAAGAAAAGTTAATCCGGAAAAATAGATAACTCTGAAGCCTTAACAGTTTTTTCAATATTTTATTCCCAACTTATTTATTTGTCTATCCTTTTTATATTCTGAGTTCGAATTTAAACCTTTTGAATATCTCAAAACCCTTTTCTGCTTGCTTAACTAAGCTTATCACTCAATAACTGTTGCTTAATCCATCAATCCTCGTGGGATCAACCCTTACTCACGTAAGGTATTACTTGGTACGACCCGGTGCACTTGCTGGTTAATAGTGTGGGTTGTAAAATACCGCACCAAGCTTTTGGCGCCGTTGTCGGGGATTAACTGTGATTAACAACTATTAGTTGTTTGAATGTTTAGATTAGGCGTTTTATTTTTTATTTTATTAAAATCTATTTTTTTAAAAAAAATTTCGAAAAAAATATATTTTAAATAAATAAAATATTTTCTTTACTAGTTTTCGTTACGTTACTTTTTTTTCTTTTTTTTTCCGTTTACGGTAAATTTTAGTTTTAATTTTATTTAACTTTTGTTTTATTATTTTCGAAAAAAAATAAATGAATAAATAAATAATATTTTTCTCTTATTTTCCGTGAACCCCTCCCCCTGTTTCGTTTTAATTTTTTTCTTTTATTACTTGATTTTTGAAAAAAAATATTTTAATTAAATTTCAATTTTTCGAAAAAAAATTTAAAAAAATTTAAATAAATAGATAGCACCAACATTTTTCTTAATTTCTAAAATTAAGTTTGGTGTTTCCCAGTTAGTTTTATTTCAAATAGATAGCACCAATATTTTTTTTACCACATGGTGCGTTTAATCCTTTTTGGTGTTTTGTGCTAAGGAAAAATAATGGAGAGAGATCACATGGGTTACTACTCACACCCGAGTAGTGATTCATATTATGGTGGATGGAGGAACTATCCAAATTTTGGTTGGCAAAGTCAAAACCAAAGAAACTTCAATGCTCTATGTTCCAACTATCAAGAGCCACCACCTCCATATTCATACCACGAACCACTATCTTTCTATCCATATCAAGAACCATCATCTTTTTACCCATATCAAGAGCCACTATCTACCTATTCATACCAAGAATCATCCTCTTTTTACACCTATCAGGAACCATCATCTCCTTTTTATTCATATCAAGAGCCACCTCCTCCTTATTCATCTCAAATACCATCAGATCTTGAGCTTCTCGTGAAAGAATTCTTACATGATATAAAGACGAGTGTCAAAAATGTAGAGAAACATGTACAGTCAATCATCAAATCACAAGAAGAAGAGCAAGCAAATTCCTTCCCAAGAGATATAATGCAAGATCCTATGAAAGAAAGTGAGAAAATCAATCAAAGGAGTTTATACTCCAGTGAATTAGAGAACTTTCCATCCTCACATATGGAAAAAGAAGAAGATGCACATATGGAAGAAGAGGAAGAAGCACAACCTCCCATGTCCTTGGTAAGCAATGAAGAAGAGATTGAATTAGAAGAAAGCTACCAAGAGGAAGAGGTTAAAATTGAGGAAGCTTGCGAAGAGGTGGAAGAATTCAAAGAAGAATACAAGGGAGTGGAGCTTGCAAGACCTCTTCCAAAGCCATCACCATCCAATACAACATTCAAGTGGGTAAAATTCATATCCTTAACCTTTACTTTCCCACTTGAATATGGGCTACTAGAGGCGGATGGTCAACTTAGAGCTCTTTGTGGCATTAAGAGTAAGAGAAAGAAGGTTAGTGGCAAGAGATGTCAAGCAAGGTTCAATATGGTTGCATGCTCCAAATTGAAGTGCAAGGATTGGTGTAGAGCTCAATTGAATGGATCTAGAAGGTTGTTTGGATCTCTCTGTGAGAATTCAAATCGCTCGCCACCCGGTGAGAACAATGGTGATACACAAGAAGACGGGTGTAGAAGCAAGATTTGGGACCCTGGAATTCATTCCCACAATCAACACTCTTGGAGCCTTGTCACTTGCTTCAACTTGCTCAAAGGAGTTATGCGCCTAGTTTGGGATCCCGGTAGCCATTGGAATTACAAACATTGGTGGGGATTCCTGGATCAGTACAAGCATAAGCCACCATGACAAGGAGCTCACCACATGTCCAACTTAAGAACTTTAACTAAAAGTGCTTGGTGGGAGACAACCCACCTTCTTCTTTGCTTGAGGACAAGCAAACCTTTAAGTTTGGTGTTGACGCTGCGCTTATGGGTTTTCTGACACAAAAGGGAGGCGAATCATCTTCACTGAGGAACACAACCTGAAGAATAAAGCGACCACTATGATAACTAAGGTGGTTGAGTTCCTTTCATATTTTTTATTCCTCCCCTCTTCTTCTATGTTATGTTCTGATTTTCTACTATTTTGCGTTGTTTGTTGCATGATCCTTTATTAGTGAGAATCTTAGGTCTAGTTTAGTTTTCCCTTAAGTGCTTTAATTCTGAAAGATGTCTCATGTATTACCCACTAAGCTTGAAATCAAAAAATTTTTTATTGAGTGATAAGCTTAGTTAGGCAAGCAGAAAAGGATTTTGAGATATTCAAAAGGTTTAAATTCAAACTCATAATATAAAAAGGATAGACAAATAAATAAGTTGAGAATAAAATATTGAGAAAACTATTAAGGCTTCAGAGTTATCTATTTTTCCGGATTAACTTTTCTTACTAACTATTTTAATCATGTAGGATTTAATTTATGGCAAACTATATGTGACTAGACCCTAATTCCTTATACCTTCCTAGTCTCCTCTAAAATTCATTAACTGCCAATTCGTTGGTCAATTAATTCCAATTAGAAGTTACATGATCAAATTCCAGTTTATATGCCACAAAAACTCTAATTACCCAAAAATAAAAGGATTATATGTCACGTATCCCGTTAAATCCAAATAATTAGAATTTAGGAGAATATGTTTTCAAGCTGTTGTTCAAGTAAAGAGCTTTTTCAAGTTTTACAGGAACTCAAATAGAAAGAGGGTCATACTTTCGTTCCACCCAAATTCATAAAATAAAGAGTGAAAACAATTCTTAAATTATAAATCCATACTTAAATTAAAATAGAAAAAGCAATAAAATCAATCCATACAAATAGACAGAGCTCCTAACCTTAAAAATGGAGGATTAGTTTCTCATGGAATGTTAGATGTAAATTTGTATAGAATTTTCTAATGGAATCCCCCTAATGTAAATTTCTTATAGAGCTTGAGGTGTTCGGTTCCTGTGATAAAATAGCAGCATGATCAAAAAATTAGTAAGAACTCAATAAAAATCAAATAAGAAAATTACTACTACGAAAAATAAAAATAGCTAAGGATACAAAATTATCGGGTTGCCTCCCGACAAGTGCTTCTTTATCGTCACTAGCTTGACGGTCAGCTCCTCTAAGGAGGAGGATCATAAGGGCTCAGCTCTTCACCCCTTACTTTGAACTTCTTTCTTGTGTCTCCATAACATAGCTTAATATGCTCCAGAAAGAGGATTCTGATTACTGTATAAACCCATGCTGGATTGCTGGTCAACACCACCTTCATTCCTGGGGAGAAACCTTCAGTGGAAATCTTTTTGTTTCTCCATCCTCTGGGTACTTTCATCTTTTTGGGAACCTCCTCCTTGGTAGATGATGCATTCCCAACACCAAACTTAGGTTTGATATCAGGAGGAATTTTATTGACTATTACCAAGAGAGGTTTGAGCTGCAGATTCTACTGTGCATCATCAGGGGGTTTTTGAATGTTTGGATCAATAAGCTCAGCCTGCATGCACCTCTCTTCTTCACCTGTTGGATGTATATCGTTGAAGACATGAAAGACCAGTTGCTCATTATGCACTCTAAGCACTAATTCACCTACTTCTACATCAATCAGAGCTCTTCCAGTGGCTAGGAATGGTCTTCCTAGAATTATAGAGGCATTGACGAACCCCAATTTAACGGTTTATCTTGTATTAAATTTAGGGGATTTTATCACCTTTTACCCACATTTATTCAATGAAATAGCATGGTTTTGTATATTCTCCTTTAATTGTGCTTAAGAGTGAAAACATGCTTTTTAGGTCTTAAAATAGCTAAATTTAATTCTCCTTGATTCCATTAGATGCCTTGATATGTTTGCTAAGTGATTTCAGATTTAGAAGGTAAAGATTGGATCAAGGAAATAAAGAAAGAAGCATGAAAAGGTGGAGAACTCATGAAGAAATGAAAGAACCGGAAAGCTGTCAAACCGACCTCTTCGCACTTAAACGACCATAACTTGAGCTACAGAGGTCCAAATGATGCGGTTCCAGTTGGGTTAGAAAGCTAACATCCGGGGCTTCGAAACGATATAAGATTTGCCATAGTTGCCACACGTATGGTGGCGCGCACGCGCATAGTACGCGCACGCGCCGTTGCTGCCACCTAGTCCACCTAAAGCAAAACGTGGCCAGCGATTTTAGAAGCCTTGTGGGCCCAATCCAACTCATTTCTGATGCTATTTAAGCCAAGGATTGAAGAGGAATCAACTGAACTTTTAACCATTAGTTTAGTTTATTAGTTAGAGTTAGTTTCTAGAGAGAGAAGCTCTCACTTCTCTCTAGGATTAGGATTAGGATTAGTTCTTAGATCTAGGTTTTAATCCTTGCTTTCTTCTACTTCTACCTTTCAATTTCTTGTTGTTACATTCATCTTCCTCTATTCTTTTATTATAATTTCCTTTATGTTGTTCTTATATTTTGTTGTAGATCTAGTATTGTTCTTTCTACATTCTTCCAATCCAATAAGAGGTAATTCATACTAAATGTATCTTCTTTGCTTTTCTATTGTTGATCTCTTATTTTTGTAGTTGTAGATTCCTTTAATTCTTGCATTTAATAATGTTTACTTCTATTGCACTCTATGTGTTTGTTGAAATGCCTCTTCTAGATATAGTATAGATTTTTGTTCCTCTTGGCCTAGGTAGAGTAATTAGTGACACTTGAGTTATCTAATTCCTTTGTTGATTGATAATTAGAGAGATTGCTAATTGGTTTGGAGTGCACTAAAGCTAGTCTTTCCTTGGGAGTTGGCTAGGACTTGTGGCTCAAGTCAATTCATCCACTTGACTTTCCTTTCTTTCACAACTAGAAAATGGATTAATACAGACAGATTTACAGACAGATTTAGTCTTTATTACAGACGGATTTTTGGTTACCGACGAAATTACCGACGGATTTTGTCCCTCTGTAAAAGCCCCGTCGGAAATTATTTACCGACGGATTTTTTTTCTGTCGGAAAATTACAGACGGATTTTTATCAGTTACCGACGGATTTTTCCTCTGTAAATTTTCTATCCATTTTCCAAAGGCGACGAACTTTCCGACGGATTTTCCGTCTGTAATTACAGACAGATTTTTCGACGGATTTTCCGTCTGTAATTACAGATAGATTTTCCGACGGATTTTCCGTCTGTAATTACAGACAAATTTTCCGACGGATTTTCCGTCTGTAATTACAGACGGATTTTCCGACAGATTTTCCGTCTGTAATTTGAACTTTGGAAAATCATCTTACATTCTAATTACAGACAGAAAATCCGTCTGTAAATCCGTCAGTAAGGTGAAATATAATTTTTTTTATTTTTCTAATTACAAAATAAACTTATTTTCATACAAAATAAATATAAATTTAATAAATACAAATTTTTATTAATGGTATAAAAATAGAAAAACACACCAGTGAGTACAAAACGCTTTCTTTATAATAAGAAGCAATTATTTCCATGCAATAATACAATCTAAATACATTAGATGACAAATAACTACTAGTGGACTCATCAAGATTCAACATCCTAATTTATGGATAGCTTCATTCTTTCTTGAGCTTCTTAGTGATGATGGCAATATACTTGCTTCTTGAGATTCTTGGTCCATCAAAATTATTCGCTGCTTCCCACTTTTTGAACAGAGGATGTCTACCTTACTATATCCGATCTACACTCAGACAACAAATAAGACAATTATTAGAAAAAAGAACCAAAAAGGAGTTGTTACCACTGCAGTTACTTTTTAAAGATCATGGACGCTGCCAAATAGCAATAAATAGTTTTTGAGAGAGAGAGAGAGAGAAACCTGAAAGTGTTGCTAGTGAAAATCTGAATTGCAGAAAATAGTTTTTGTTGAATATATAGTATTCCCCCCCCCCCCTCTCTCTCTCTCTCTCCCTCTCTCTCTTGATGTATTATATGAATGAGGCAATGGTGGCAAAAATGTATAAGAGTTTTACACTATTATTATCAATCACATACTACTTCTATAGTGTGGCAGCGCATAATTAAATATTTGTACAGGTGTAACAGAACCATAGCTCATTACAGCCAACATTAGTCAATTCACTGAGCGCACTCTTGGTCTAAGTGGAATTCATCCCCAATTTAACTCCAAAAGTTCAGTCCAAGTATTGCCTCCTAAATATATTTTGAAGCATTCTAGAAGCATTCATGAAAACTATGAAAGCTGACCTTTAGACTTGGTAGAAAAGGAATCAACATCAGAACTCAATCTGGAACCAGTTCCACTGCTGGAGATGCTTGTATCATTAAAGCTATTCTCAAATATTCCCGAGCCCATTGACTGTAATGGGCCAAAACCTCCTTTATAATTATCACCTCTGTTCTTTATAATCTGTATATTACATGAATTGCCTTTTGATTAAATGATGCACACTATTAGAATTTAAAATAAACAAAAATTAAAAAGAAAATCACATCCAGTCATACCTTGTTTTTATCAATCTCATTAGCTTTCCTTTTCATTTCATCCTTTGCTTCTCTAATCTTGTCCTCCCTCATCTGTCTGTGCAGCTTCTCTTCATGACTCTCCATCTCACAGTATTGCTTAACTTGTGCAACAGTCACATTTTCCTTGTGTCCAAGAGAGATTAAAATCAGGTCAAATGCACATTTGCAAATACTTTCTTCAAAGTAGTCAGAATATTCAGGTACCTAAAATGTTAAGGATTAAGGAATAAACTAATTGTAAGCTAAATTTTGACAGAAATTTCATCAATGATTCCAAATCAGAGATCAAAGCTAAAATATCCTCCCATCCCAAAAACCATTTGGTCAAATGTTAACCATTCTGAACCTTACTATAAAGATTAATGTTACTAAATGCAACCTCCGAAGTAAGAATGCAAAGTCATGTACCAAAATATTTTACCATTAAAAGTTAGAACTAAAAGGGAAAACAACAGAAAGAGAGGAAACTTAGAATACAAGGCATAGAAAAAGTCAATGAAATAACTGATTTAGGCGAACAAGCTGTATAAGTTCAAGGACAAAACTGACATTGCACATATCCAGAAGACTAACCAATTGAAGGGTCACCCTTAGCAATGTATGAAAGAACATCAATCTCATGAAGTGCTGCCTGAACAAACTGGGCTGCACTTTTTTGGATCTTGAGAGCAACATATGACTGCCAAAAAAATTAAAACAGAAGCAAAATACTAACTGAGAGATGATCTAAAAATGAAAATACTGGTTCACTAAAATAATAAAAAGTAATTAGAATTTTTTGTGACATAATTAAAAATGAAGACGCATAGCCGTAAATGTTTAACCTTTAAAGAAGATTTACGAATCAAACATGAATACTGAATAAAGGTCAAAGGATAAAACTTAGTTATTTCCAATTTCCATATACATCCCACACTATCTACCTTCCAACAAAGTTAAATATAATGAATGCATTATAAACAAACAAAAGAAAACCAGAATCAGTTTTCATTTTCTCATGAGATCCCATGTGTTTAATGTTACAACAAAGGAGCATGAGATATAAACCAAATCAGCATAAGAACCTATTCAAGGATTAAAAACAGAATTAAAAAAATAAATACTGCAAAATAATATATCATTAAAGTTCAAACAAGGAAAAAAAAGGAGGGATTTATTAAAATAAGAGTAAAAAAAAAGGAGGGATTTATTTATTTATTTTGAAGGTTGTGAAGAACACACCATTTTCCATCATGGATTGCAATTGCTTGACTGCATCCTGGTTGCAAATACCCATCTTCAACTGAAACAAGGACAAATCTGCAACTGGGTTCTTGAAAAAGTGTGACCTTTAACACTAGCACAGGAAGATTCTACCCATTAAAGAAAGAGAAACTAAAATTGATTGATTCAGGTTCCCCAATGGGTTAGAGAAGAAGGTGAGGGTTGCTAATGCTTCTCCACCATGAAAGGATTCAAACTTTGTTTTGTTCAAGTCATGTGAAAGCATGGAAGGGAAAGGGTGGTGGTGTTGTTTTTGGGAAAAGTATAATCAAAAACTGAAAAATATATATAGGACTACTAAATTTCAACATCATCAACAACCACCTTAGATTATTTTTCTATTACATAACTCCAATTATTAATAAGATACACACCAATTAATTAAAACACTTTTTCATAAATAAATAAAGAACTAGTTAACCTTGGTAAGAAGGATTTGGGCTCCTGCATATTTAAGATCCCAATTAAATTCTGTTACGCTAGCACTTATCGATTCTTCTTGTATGTACTTCAAATACGCAGGCTTCCTCGTAGCCATGTATAACCATGTTGCTGCCCACATAAGTTCATCCTGTATTATCCAATAATTATTATAAACAACCACATCAACATATATATATATAACATTCACTTGATAAGATTGATAGGAAATGATTACATTATAGCCTGAGTAAGAGCAGTAGAAGGGACACTCTCCATCATAGGTTCCTTTGTGTGATTTTGAAAACACAAAAAGCTGCCAATAAAATAAGATACAAATTAAAATAAGAGCATGATTGTGTTTAATTATATATAACAAAACATTGTAACATACCGATTTCGCTTCGTTTTAACTCATAATTTTGGAGCCTCTGTTTCATGAAGAGATCCAACTCCGATGAAAGTTGCTGATTCACATTTAATCTCATTGTAAAGTTACTAGGGATCATATTTCTGTACAAAACTGTGAAAAAGAAGAAACGCACAGGGTTAAGAAATTTAAAATTTTGAACCTCATCATGCTATTCAAGTAGTACGCAAGAAAAATTAGAACAAGTTTCTTCGACTGGGGGTTAGATCCATCTGCTGCATTTTCTGCAAGAGTTGAGACAATGATTTAAGCTTAAAGGCTCTTATCACGATAGAAGTCAAGGTAAAATGATTAGTGACATCTCACCATTTGTTTCAGCAGCTTGCTGGTTCCCTCTTGACTACCAGCTTCTCTTTTAATATCAGCCCCGTCATCTCTATCATTATCATTTCTATCACCATCATCACCCTGGTTCTCTTCTTGAAACTCAGATAGATCAATGTCACCAGACTCCACACTGCAAGGGGGAAAAAAGTTAAAAAAATGCAGTTAGCACAAAAAAGTGAATCAATAATCAAGCTGTAAAACATCACATGCAAAGACATATAATCACCAATAATTATCCTAGACCAATATGCATTCAACTAAAACAAGAATCAATGATCTTCCTACCCAGCCAAAACCAAGCCTACTTGCTAATTAGCTTACAGTCACATGCATTCAACGAAATCAATTAAACAAGAATATTCTACTTTTTTAAAGCTGAAACAAAGGAACATGCATACAAGATTTGAATATAAAAGCCACTGGAATTGTATCCTTCTACTTCATAAAGGAGTACAAATTACCTTTGTGAAGAAGAGTCTCTCTGCACGTTGCTGAATGGTAACACCAGTCTTAAGTACTAATGCTGCAAGTGCCTAGAAAACTAGAAAAAAGGACACATGATGAGAACACTAGTTCTTAACAACTAGTTCTTAAATATCACTTAACTCTACCTTTACAAAAGATCCAATATCAACCGCACGAATGGAGGAGTCAACACCAGTCATCCCTCTTTTCGGGTTATCTTCAACATCAAAAGGCACATACTTTTCAGATCCATTACCACTCTGATAACTTGAATCCACATCCATGGTACCTGTAAAATTCTTTTGCATACTCCTCCTTTGTTGATACTTTAGGTGAAAGCGTCTGTCTCTGTCAAAAGATATGCTTTGCTGCTCGTTCTTTTGAGGAAAAAGCAACTCAAGGGGCGCCTACATCTGCCAAATTATATTCAAATTAAATCTGAATACAAGTTTCCAATAAAGAAAACATGAAAAAAACAATTCTTTAAAAGTTTGGAATTTGATTAAGATAGAAGCAAATCACTTCCCCAAGAAAGGGCCTTAAATTTTACCATGATATAAAAAATAAAAATAAAAAAAGGGTCCAAGAAAGAGCTGATGATGCCCGTTTTGGGTGATTTTCAGCTGTGGAGAGTCCCCATCAGCTGCAAATTTAAATGCAACGCCAATAATTATCATCAAACACTTGGATTTCTAATTCCTTAACTAAGAAAAATGTCCTAAAACATTTGAGTTGAGGTTTGGTTTTACCCATGAGAGAAGCTGTTCCACTCGATTGATTCAACCTCACCCACTCATCCACAATTTCCTTCCACTTCCTACAAATAAAACAGCTCAATCAAGTACACTGAAATTATGATAAGATTAATTCAATTTTGAAAATAAAAAGAAAAGTAGTGTTTAATCAACAACCTCACAAGTAGCTTCACCAATCTGCGAACGCCATTGGAGGAATGCTTCCGCAACTGATTCACGTGCCTCCCAATGTCAGTCTCCTGCAAGGAAAAACCAAACACCATTATACAGGAAAATAAAATTAATTCAAAAAAAGAAGCTAAGTTACCTTCAACGCTTGGAACTACATCTCTGCCACCAGTTCAACAAGAAAACTTATGTGTTAATAACTACTAACATTTAGATGATTAATATGAGGAAGAATTAGAATTTTATACCTTCAAAATAGAAGATCCATCAAATTTAGTACTATATTCTTCAGGGACCTTCCAAGTTATAATTAAGAAAACCTCAGGTCACCAAGTTCAAATAGAACAACAAGGCAATACACAATAAACAAGTTTCAAGAGCACAATGACAAAAAGAAATATTAAAAACTATAGAAAGCAATGGCCTACCATGAATTTTAGGTCAAAAAAGCTTCGATTGCAGAAAATAATTCATCAAAATCAGAGTAAACCTGCAGATTCAAACAAAGCACAAAAGTAGAGTATGATAAATCTAAAAATGGCACAGAAAAATTAAGCCCTAAGATTTATCACGAAGAACAGAATCACAAAATCAGGATATATATACCTGAAATTTGAGATGGTTACGAGAAGAACTAAGAGAGCGAGTTGAGATTAGATGGAAGAGGAGCCAGAGGGAGCAGATGCGATGAGAGCGGCGGCAAAGAGAGATCTGCGACGATGGGAGTAGATGCGACGAGAGCGGCGGCGGCGGAGGGATCTCGTGCGACGCAAAGGATGATAGAGAGAGATTGTGCGACGCAACGGCGACAGCTGCAGCGGCGGAAGAAGCAGCCACGGAGAGAAGAATGAAGTAGCTCGTGCTACAGAGAGAAGAAGAAGAAGCTCATGTTTGATATGAAAGAAGCTCGTGTTTGATTTAGGTTTAATTGAATATTTTTCGACGGAAAATTTAAATTACAGACAGATTTTCCGTCTGTAATAATTTAATAAAATGCGCATCTTGTCTACTTAATTATAGACGGAAAATCCGTCTGTAACCATTTTAAAGAAAAAAAAATTAATTTTTCCGATGGAATTATAGACGGATTCTCTTTTCCGTCTGTAATTTATGCTAATATATTTTTTTTGTTTTCCGACAAAAAAATCCCTCTGAAATTTCGTCTGTATTTCAGTGGGATAAAATCCGTCGGAAATATCCGTCTGTAATAACTAATTTTCTAGTAGTGTTTAGTAAGGGTTAACTAAGTGGTAGCAATGAACAATTCTCATCACAATTGAGAAGGATAACTAGGATAGAACTTCTAATTTTCATACCTTGCCAAGAGCCTTTTATAGTTGTTAGTTTACTTTCTTGCCATTTATCTTTCATGCTTCATATCAAAACCCCAAAATAACTCACAACCAACAACAAGACACTCTATTGTAATTCCTAGGGAGAACGACCCGAGGTTTCAATACTTCGGTTTATAAATTTAGGGGTTTGTTACTTGTGACAAACAATCTTTTGTATGAAAGGATTATTGTTTGGTTTAGAAACTATACTTTACAACGAGATTTCATTTGGAAAATTCTAAACCGTCAAAAAATCCAATCATCAGGCATTCTCATCCTCCCCTGTGTCAAGACTCACAAAGTCTGCTGGGAGGAAGAACTTACCCACTTTGACTAGGATATTCTCCACTAATCCATATGCAGGCTTCATAGATTTGTCTGCCATCTGTAATGCTATCTTTGTGGGTTGTGCCTCTTGGATTTGTAGCTTCTTCATCACAGATAAGGGCATTAGATTTATGCTTGCCCCCAGATCACATAGTGCTTTTTCAAAGGTAGTGCTCCCAATGGTGCATGGAATTTGAAAGCTCCCTGGATCTGGCATCTTCCTTGGCAAGTTATTCTGAATGACAGCACTACATTCCTTAGTCAGGACTACTATCTCATCTCCCTTTAAACGCTTTTTCATTGACAACAGCTCCTTCATGAACTTGACATAGATAGGCATTTGCTCCAAAACCTCAACAAAAGGAATATTGATTTGTAACTTTCTGAAGATTTCCAAGAACTTTGAGAACTGCTTATCCTTGGTCTCCTTTTGAAATCTCTGAGGATATGGCATTTTAGGCTTGTACTTAGGAGCCTTTGGCAAAGTAGGATAAGTGTCAAGAGAATCCGGGAATGGGTTGTTCGCACGCTTTGGAGGGGCGTGCTCCAATTCTCCCTTCTTCTCCTCTGGAGCTTCCTTTTCAACTAACTCTTCATTGGCCTTGGTCTTAGAGCCAGCTACTTTACCACTTCTCAATTGAATAACCTTGTAATCTTCTCCTGAGTTCACCACTGTATCACCTTGAAATATACTTGCAGACCTCTCAAGTATTTGCTTGCTCAGTTGGCCCACTAGCACCTCTAAATTTCTAATTGAGACTCTGGTTTCCTGCATAACTTGTGCTTCTGTACTTGCCACTTGTCTATTTATCACGGAGATAGCCTTGCATTCCTCTCTTGGATTTGGAATTGTGTTACTAGGAAGGCTATTAGTGGTCCTCTGATCAATTTCATTAACTCTGGTGGCTATTTGACCCATTTGAATCCCCAGGTTCTTGATGGATGCTCTGGTTTCCTGTCTAAAACCTGTCAATATTGCTTCTAAATCATTGTTCTGCTGGAAACCGCCCTGAGAATTATTGTTGAAGTTCTAAGGTCTCTGAGGTTGATCCCTCCATCCAAAATTTGGGTGATTCCTCCATCCCTAGTTGTATGTCTTAGAATATGGATCATTGTTGGGATTCCTAGGACCACTCTCCACGTAATTCACCTGTTCAAAATGGGGTTGAGTATAATTATAATTATCAATTTACATAAAGTTACCTGTCATGTCATAGGAGACTTCCTGTGGTGGATTTTGGGTGTTGATAGCTGAGACTTGTATGCCACCCATCTGTTGAGTAAGTAGATTTATTTGCTGAGACATCAGCTTGTTCTGAGCAAGAAGAGCATTAATAGCATCTACTTCCAACACGCCTCTCTTCTGAGGGATTTCAGAATTCACATGGGTCCTGTTAGAGGAGTATAAATATTGGTTGCTTGCAACCAATTCAATTAGCTCAATAGTCTCCTCCGGTGTCTTCTTCTTGTGCAATGAACCTCCTGCAGAATTGTCTAAACACATCTTGGACATTTTACCCAAGCCTTCATAAAAGATATCTAGTTGAGTCCATTTGGAGAACATATCTAGAGGGCATTGCCTAGTCAGTAGCTTGTATCTCTCCCAAGCTTCATACAGAGTTTCACCATCCTTTAGTATGAAGGTCTGAACCTCCACCCTAAGCTTAGTCAGTTTCTTTGGTGGGAAAAATTTAGTGAGAAACTCAGTAACCACCTTGTTCTAAGTGTCCAAACTCTCCTTGGGTTGGGAATCTAGCCATAGCTTTGCTCCATCCCTCAGAGCAAACGGAAAGAGCATGAGTTTGTACACATCAGGGTTTACTCCATTTGTCTTTACAGTATCACAAATTTGCAGAAAACTAGAGATAAATTGATTTGGGTCTTCGTGGGAAAGACCGTGATATTGGCAGTTTTGTTGCACTAGAGTGACCAGTTGAAGCTTCAACTCAAAGTTGTTCGCAGTAATAGGAGGCACCACAATGCTCTTTCCATACAGATCTGCAGTAGGAGCAGAGAAAGAGCCAAGTACTCTCCTTTGTTCATTCCCATTCGGGTTTGCCGCATTGGTATTCTCAGTATTAGTCGGATTCATAGTGGATTCTGCAGCCTTATAAAGTCTTGCTTGTTGTAAACGCCGCCTGAAAGTCCTTTCAGGTTCAGGATCAAAGCTTAAGAGATGTTCTTTGTCTCTATTCCTACGCATAAACAAATAGAAAACAAGAAAGAATGGGAATCTCTACATCAGAGTGCAAAGAATTCCCAGTGAGGTAACCTTTGTAAAGAGATAAAAATATTGAATAAAATAAATAGAAGAAAAATAATAAATAGTCAACACCAAACTTAATTTCAGAAATTAAGAAAAATATTGGTGCTATTTATTTATAAAAACTTTTTTTAATAAAAGAAAAAAAGAAAAAAGAAGGAAAACGTGACAGGGAAGGGGGGAACAAAAGAAAAAAAAGGAAGTGTAAAAAGAAAAAATATTAACGTAAAAAAAGTTTTTTTTTGAAAATTTTTTTCGAAAAATAATAAAATAATATTTAAATAAAAATTAAAACTAAAATGCCTAATCTAAGCAATCAAACAACTAATAGTTGTTAATCATTATCAATCCCCGGCAACGGCGCCAAAAACTTGGTGCGGTATTTTATAACCCACAGACTAACCGGCAAGTGCACCGGGTCGTACCAAGTAATACCTTACGTGAGTAAGGGTCGATCCCACGAGGATTGATGGATCCAGCAACAATAGCGTTTGATAGGATTAGTTAGGCAAGCAGAAAATGGTTTTGAGATATTCAAAGAGCATTAAATAGCAAATTTGGACTATTAAAGACAGGCAGATAAATAAGTTGAGAATAAAGTATTGAGAAAGCAGTTAAGGTTTCAGAGTTATCTATTTTTCGGATTAACTTTTATTACTAATTAATTTAATCATGCAAGATTTAATTTCATGGCAAACTATATGTGACTACACCCTAATTCCTTAGACCTTCCTAGTCTCCTCTAAAATTTATTAACTGCCAATTCCTTGGTCAATTAATTCCAATTAGAGGGTGATGATCAAATTCCAGTTTGCATGCCACATAAATTCTAATTACCCAAAAATAGAAGGATTATATGTCACGTATCCCGTTAAATCCACATAATTAAAATTTAGGAGAATATGTTTTCAAGTTGTTGTTCAAGTAAAGAGCTTTTCCAAGTTTTACAAGAACTCAAATAGAAAAAGGGTCATACTTCCGCTCCACCCAAATTCATAAGATAAAGAGCGAAAACAATTCTTAAATTATAAATCCATACATGAATTAAAATAGAAAAAGCAATAAAATCAATCCATACAAATAGACAGAGCTCCTAACCTTAACAGTAGAGGATTAGTTGCTCATAGTTCAGAGAAGAAAAATAAGGATTCAAGTAAAATAAAAATTTTTGTCCCTGTCTAAATGTACAGAGTAACTATTATATTACTAATCCTCATAAATTTAAAATCTAATTATCTAAAACTAAAAATAATAATCTTTTCCTAAAAGATAAGATTTGAATTTAAATTCGAATTAATTAACAAGTCTTCAGCTGATGGGTGGGGACCACTTACTTTGTCTATTCTGTAGCTTCTAATCTGTGTTTTCTGGGCTGGAAACTAGGTCAAAACAGCCCAGAATTCGTAACCAGCATTTTCTGTATTATTGCAGATCGCGCATGTGATGCGTCCGCGTTGTCCACGCACTCGCGTCATTTGTGCAGATTCCAGTCCACGCGTTCGCATCAGGCACGCGATCGCGTTATTGTGATTTCTCTATTTCGCGCGGTCGCGTGAGCCATGCGTTCGCGTCGGTCTTCGCTGGTCATTTCTTTGGTTTCTTCTTTTTCTCTGCAGAAACTTCATCAAATCCCACCGAATGCTACCTAAAATAAATAAAATTACACAAAACTCAAAATAGCATCCATAGCGGCTAAAATATAATTAATTCTTAATTAAACTCAACAAATTAGATGCAAATTCACTAGGAAAAGATAGATAAGATACTCACGCATCATAGAGCACCCACAAGCAAATGGGCAAGCTGAGGCAGCTAACAAGGTTATACTGGCTGGGTTGAAGAAAAAGTTGCAAGATGCAAAGGGAGCTTGGGCTGAAGAACTCCATCAAGTACTATGATACCAGGAGAAACACCTCAGTCTGCCACAGGAGAAACACCCTTCCGAGTTGCTTATGGCATAGAAGCCATGATACCAGTTGAAATCAATGAGTAAATTCCAAGGGTGAGATTCTACGACGAGGTTGACAACAGTCAGGCACACAAAGAGGAACTCCAGCTACTCTCTGACGTCCGAGAACAAGCCCAAATAAGGGAAGCAGCGTTGAAGCAAAGGATGACAAACAGATACAATAAGAAAGTCATTTGAAGAAGCTTCATCCCCGACGACTTGGTTTTGATCAGAAATGACATTAGCGTTAACAAGTCAAGGGAAGGAAAGCTCGCTGCTAATTGGAAAGGGCCTTACAAGATAAGCGAAGTCTTAGAAAAGGGATACTACACGGTAACCGACTTGAACGGTACCGAGCTACCTAGGTCGTGGCTTGCTTGTAACATGAAAAGGTATTACAGTTAAAAGCGAACTCCATTCCCTGATGTACTTTTTTTCCCGACTTCACGGTTTTTTCCCAAAAAGGGTTTTCTTGGAGGGGGTTTTAACGAGGCATCAAAGTGGAAACTAGGGGAAATAAGTCTTAAAAATTCTCCTAGTAGCAAAAAGTACCTTCATCAATAAATAAAGATCTTTTCATTTCATCTCTTTATAAATTCCATTCTTGTTATCATTGTTCTACGAAACGTGCCGACTTAAACTCGAAAAAACGTGAAAACTCCATGCCCGATCTAAGTGGTCAGCAGGTTAAAACGACGAGGTACAAGTCGGCGTAAAGAGGTTATAAAGACGATCATGACAGCTCGGTAATAATACGGCCTATTAGTCAGAAAACCTGAAAAGAATTGAAATGCATCACAAAAATAACCTAAGTCGTGAAAACAATTCAATAAGCAAAAATTGGATATGAGGGAATACAAAAGAGATAAGAAAAATCGTTCAAAAGGCTATTGTTGAAAAAATTATACGAAATAACTTAGACAAAAACAGCCTGATTTTCACAAAGTCAAAAGGATTTTTATAAGAACCTAGCAAAAGAATCGCAACAAAGTATGCACATGCAAAGTATACCCAAGAGCCCTTATCCAAAAAAGGGCAAATTGAAATAAAGTAATTTTTTTATTAATGGCCAGAAGGCCAGAAGAGTTAGGAGCAACCATCGCAAACACAAGAAATAAAATTTGTTCAAAGAAGGGCCCACAAGCCGGGCCCTAACATAGCTAAATCACTGGGAAGGTAGAGGGGAATCACCAATAGGAAGGGAGCTCAGATCTACATCAGGAAGGGTCGGAGTGGTCTCTTCAACAGCAAAAGTCGGAACCTCTGAAGAACTCGGCAGGGGTCCCTCTGGTTTCACCTCGCGGGGAGGAGAATCAATAAGCCTTTGCCCTCGAGTCTTCAGCTCCGAATCCGTCTCGGGACGAGGAGGGGAGACAATAGCTCCATTAATTACAATCTTATCGAGATCGAGGGGAGAAAGGTCCAAGTCAGGGGCAATCACTCCGACCTATTTCTTGAATATCCTCCACACCTCTTCCGAGCTCTCCGCTACAAAATCGTCCAAGTCTTGATAGGCCTTCCGGTTCAACTCCAACTGCTTCTGAAGGTCAATATTTTCAGAAAAAGGCTTAACATAGTTTTGCTTCGCCTTCTCCTTGAGGCCCTCCGTCATAACACAATGAGCCATCAGCTTCTTCTCCCTCTCCTGAAGTCGGGCCTGCTCCTCCCTTAGCCCGGTAACCTCCTCCTAAAGCTTCTTCTCTTCCTCTTGATAAAAGACCATTCTTCCCTCCAGCTTCTCCACAACCCTTTGGGAAGAACCCAAAGAACTAAGAGGAGTTTTGTCCAAAATATCAAGAAGAGCAGTACAGACTCCAGCAATCCGAACACTCCCCTGAACCATAATTTGAAGATGGTTTCGAAGGAAAGCATCATCCATACTAATTTAAGTATGGAGGAAGATGTGATTTCAAACAAATTTAGAACCATCAAAATTGGCCTCTCCAGAATGAGAAGAGCCAGACTCCAAGGTCTTGCACTTCTTCTTCTCGGGCTCGGAGGGAGGTCGGACTGAGGGGATAGGAGGAGGAAGAGAAAAAGTAGAGGCAGAGGTTTTCATAATGGGATGAGAAGAGGTCCCCAGATTACAAGGAGGAGGAGGAGGAGGAGGAGGAGGAGAAGGAAGAGGAGGAGGAGGAGGATGAGGAATGCCAGTAGCTCTCGTAGCATTAGCCCGGGCCCGAGCCCTTCTCTTGGCATCCTGAACTTTCTGGTAGGAAGCATTAGATCCACTCTTCACCATCTCTGAAAAGAGAAAACAAGCAATTAATCTACAAGTCAGAAAAGTATCACAAGTCGGGAGATATTCTACAAAAAGAAAAAGCTACCTAGTTAGGTCCGCATAAAACTCGGAGAGCCCAAGAGAAATTTCTTAGTGTCCAAATCATCCAGGCCATACTTCTCCACAGGAGAGGCCTCTAACCAATAGAGAGGAAATCGGAGGTTGGAGTTTTCATCAAGAAAAAAGGGATGGTGACCCTCTACCACTTGAACTTCGAAGTAGAAGTTTTTAAAGTCATGGAAAGAATCGTCGAAAATAGAAAAAACTTTTCGACCTTGAATGGCACGGAAAGAGATCCACTACTGCTTTTTATTCTGTCCACTAAACGGCTTGGTCAAGTGAAAAAGATAGAAAAGAATCTTTATGGAAGTCGGAATGTCTAGCTCTCGGCTAACAAGTTGGTAAATTTTCATAAAACCCCAAAAGTTGGGATGAAACTGAGTAGGGGCAACTCGACAGTGAGATAATATATCCCATTTCGAAGTCAGAAAAGGGCAAAAAACCCCCCAAATGGGTAAAAAAGTAGTCATACATGAAGAAAAAGTGAGGATCAGAATCAGCGACTCTCCCACAGCAAATCTGGTCTCTAGGACCCGGGACCAACAGCTCATACTTAGGCTCATCAGCTTCTAAGCTACAAATCCTATGATGAACACGAAGTTCAGAAAGGTTGTCGGTATCCACTAAAGGCTCCTCCTCAGGAACGGTAACATCTACCCACTTCGATAGAGACTCAGGGATATGAGAAGACATCTTTCCGGTAAAAAGAAGTAGGTGAAAAAGCGATAAGATCTACAAAGAAAAATGAAAAAACATAAAAAAACAAGACTTCTAAAAGACCAAAGTAGCCTCACTCCAAAACAAAATAAAGAACCGAATCACTAGACCGATGAACAGACTCGCTAAGGGACTAAACATCACCAAGAACACGCAAATCTCCTGTAATATACAAAGCAAGCGCCAACATAAATGAAGGAAGAGGAGAAGAAAATAACTAGCCTTTGTTCACAAAAGTAAAGAGTAGCAAGTACAGCAGCGACAAAGCACTCCAAGAAGGAAGGCTAAAGAGTTTCTCTTTGGAAAGAACAAGGATTGTAGGCAGGAAAGTTTCAAAAGACGAAAGAAAACAGAGAAAAGAGAGGAAAAAGTATTTATAACACGCCAGGGGCATAAGGGTAAATTGACGCAATCATTAAGGAAACGCGTCGTTACCAATGTAATTGCTCTCACGTGTAAATACAAAAACTCAAACGGACGCGACGTTTGATTAGACACGACGGTTGAGAAATTTAAATCACGTTGGTTTTAAAAAATTAATCACGTCGGCTACAAACCCGAGTTCAAATACTCGAATCCAATTCATAAGTAAAAGATATCGGATTCGAGTAGGGGCACTGTTCATACCCTGACTCAACACTATAGCCCAAGTCCAAATACACCAAAAAGCCCAATCCAAAGATTGGCCTTCACTGCCCACCGACCTTGTTAGAAGAGGTCGGATTCAACACAGACTCCACCTCAAAGAAGTCGGGCTCAAAGGATAGCTGGCAGATAACACTTATTCAAATAAGTAACTGTCTTTAAAATCTCTCAACCCACTTCCAAGAGCCATATCACTACTATCCTAAGATAAAGGGACGGTTATCCACCTTGAAAGGTGGAACTACTCTAACAATGGTTATTAGATCACCATTATAAATACATTGACACCCCTTAGATATCTCTAAGTTCTAATACTCTCTAAACCTGCTTAACCCCTTGTTGACTTAGGCATCGGAATGTCTTTGCAAGTACCACCCCCATTCTTTCACACACGCATCGGATGACGGCTCCCAAACACGTACCAAGTCAGAGACCACCTCCTTTAGACGCTTGGGCCAATCTTTCAAGCCCAATCCACCTATCTCAGGTTATCTACATAATAGTTCCATTGATCGATTTTGTTCTATTTAAATCGATTTTAAACACTCCTATTAGCTTGTGTCAAGAGTGTATGAAGTATGAACCATCTACTCCCCAGTCAATAAATCTTGCAATTGAATACAAACCCATAAAATAACTTTTTACGCTGTTGACAGTTACCTCATACTTCATCGATCATATGGATCTGTAAGAAAAGTAGTGGAAATGAAATACAATCAATTTAATTAATTATTTAGGGAAAAATGTTAAGAAAAAGAAGGGGAAGATTAGATTTCTTATGACTCCTCAACATGCTTCTCAATCCCAAGTCTTAGAACTTTGGCTTTATCACATTTTTCTTGGTTCACACAGAAAACTCATTCTTCACCTTCTCCCAAAAGAAACGAGTCACTAGATTTGGCTTTAAAGTTCCGACAGAAATCTCACTTCTCATTCTCAACTTGCTGCCACCAAATCCATTTTTCTTTTTTTTTTTCTTTTCTTTTTATGTCCGATTTCTCCCCAAAAATCAACAACCGTGAAAGTAAAAAATGGTACACTTTCTTCTTTTTTGGTAATACAAATTATTAAAAAAATAAACTAATATTAAAAAACACAAAATTTCAATACCAGAGAGTGGGAGACGTCCCATCCTATGTATAATTTGATTAATTTCTTATTATCAAAAAAATAAATAAGAAAATATTTTCACATGACTTTGTATTGTTTTATTGATGAGTATATAAATAGAAGGAGACAGAGATAGGATATACAAATACAAAGGTGTGAGAAGCAAAGATCTAGGAGGAATACGAAATAGCCGGCGACAACCTCGCCGGAAGGGAGTTTAATTTATATTTCTTCTCCGGCGACCTTTTGGCGGAGGATGAACGGCAGCGTCCAATACCGGAGAGGCAAGAAGAACGGCGGCAAACACAACGGAACGACGATGATGATGATGAAGGCGAAGACGAAAACGAAGGCAGAAGCGAGATTCGAACCTCGATTGCTCAGGTTCGAGGAGTTGCCGGAGTACATGAAAGATAACGAGTTCATCTTGGACCATTACCGTTCGGAATGGCCCGTCAAGGATGCATTATGGAGCGTCTTCGCCTGGCATAACGAAACCTTAAACGTTTGGACGTAAGCCAATTTCATTTTTTGTGCTCTAAAAAATTCATTCAGGATACAATTAATTTGTATTTTGCTGTTGTGTAATTATTTTTTAATTGCTACTTATAATTATTACCATGTTTTCATTTTATTATGTTGGTATGGAGCAGGCATTTGGTTGGTTTTCTGATATTTGGGGCGATGACGGTCATGAGCTTATTGCCCGTGGGAACCACTGGAACCGGCGGTCTTGGAGGCTTTACCTCAAATTTCTACAGGTATATATGTCGTTGTTGTTGAAGACAATATGGTTGAATACTTTTAATTTGGGTATATCTTTGGTGTTTTATATTAATGAAATCAGATATGAAAAGCCTTTCCTAAAGAGAAATTCTTCTCGTACTTTTTATTTATACCGAATCATTAGCTAAACCTATAAAACAAAATGTCACGTTCTGATGTTGTATGCATCTTGTATGTGGTGGAGCCAGTAAGGCAGACGGAATGGGGTCGCTGACGACCGAGAAAGAGATCAATGGTTCTCCACACGACACAAATATGTTCCCGGTTAGTTATTTATTTACTCTACGTAATTAATTTGTTAGCATGTGGGTTTTTTTATTTCAGGTATGACTTAAAGGATGGTATATCCGTGTGTGTTTAGACTTAGAAGGTGACCGAGGGTTTTTTTTTTTTTTTTTCTCTAAGACTAATTATAACAACAGTATCACCTAAATTTTAATCTATTTGTTAGAAAATAGATTTTTGTTTAACCAAAAAACCTTCCCACAAAATAATAAACAAATAAAAGATTAAGAAAGGTAAAAAAAGTAAAGAAAAAATATTAGTTAATATTAGTTATGTTATAAAATAAATAAATAAAAAGATAAATATAAAATAAACAAATATAAATAAATAATTTTTTGTATTAATATTTACTAATATTATTATCTTAATATAACTGAGATAATTCATATATATTTACTATAGTGTATATCTATAAAGAAAAAACAATGTTTTCATATTAGCATTGTGTGTATCTTCTTTGTCTCAATCCATGCTTATTTACATACATGCAAAAGTCATATATTCAAATTTCATTAATTTTAGTCTTCCTTGATAAATTAAATTTATTATTAAAAAAGTGAGCTTCTATTAAATGGCCATTCATCTTTATTACAACATTCTTTTTTGGATGTTCATTTATAATTATGTCTCATTAAAATTTTATTAAAAAAAATTTAATAAAAAAATTTTAGTTAAAAAAAAAAGTACAATATTCTTAAAAACTGCCTCATTAAAAATTTTATCAAAAAAATTTAATAGAGATAAAAAACTTGATTAAGGAAAAAAGAATATAACCTCCCCCTCTTGTTAACATTATTTAATATCTCAAAATCGATACATTCCAATATGATATATCAATCTTTTAAAGAAGGATTTTTGGAAATGACTTTATAAATAAATCTGTCAAATTATCACTTGAGCAGACCTGTTGGACATCAATTATTTTTTTATTTTGAAAAACATGAGTGAAGAAGAATTTGGGAGAAATGTGTTTTAATTTATTCTATCATCTTTGATGTATCCACTCTTCAGTTGAGCAATGCATGTTGTATTATTTTCAAACAGAATAGTTGGAGTTATTTTATAATCAATCAGTTCACACGACAGATTATATTGGATTAAACTCTTGAGCAAAAAACACTCGCGACTTACTTCGTATATCGCTAGTATTTCAGCATGATTAGAAGATGTTGCTACTATCATCTGTTTTGTAAACTTCCCTGATATAGTTGTATCACCATATGTGAATAGGTATCCTATTTGAAATCTTCCTTTGTGTAGATCAAACAAGTATCTTGTATCTACATAACCAAGTAACTGTGACTTAGATTCATATGAATAAAACAAATCCATATCAACTGTTCTATGAAGATATCAAAAAAAAATTTCGATTCACAACAAATGATATATCAAGTCTTGTATTGTTAGCAAGATATATTAGTGTTATGAGGGCACTGAGATATGCTATTTTAGAATCAAGGATATTTTTATTTTTTTTCTTTACGACAAAATTGATCATTTTTCACATCCAAAGATCTTACAATCATTGGGGTACTTAATGGATATGATTTATTCATATAAAATCTTTTTAAGATTTTTTTTGTGTATGTTGTTTGATAAATAAAGATCCCATTTTTTGTATGCTCAATCTACAGGTCAAAACAAAATTTATTTTTTTCAAAATCTTTCATCTCAAACTCTTCTTTTAGAGCTTTTATAATTGTTGAAATCTGTTCAAGAGTTTCAATGATATTTAAATCATCAATATACACAACAATTATAATGAATCCATATGCAGATCTCTTTATAAAAACACATTGACAGATATCATTTTTGAATCCGTTTTTAACCAAATACTTAGTAAGACGATTATAATACATTCGTCTAAATTACTTCAGATTATATAAAGATCTTAGCAATTTGACTAAGTATAACCCCTTTGAATATTCATTGGATAATTTAAATATCTTTAGTCCTTCAGAAATTTTTATATAGATATCACAATCTAATGATCCATACAAATAAGTTGTCACTACATCCATTAGATGCATATGTAGTTTATGGTATGCGAATAAACTGACCAAATAATGCAAAGTTATTGCATCTACTACAGGAGAATATGTTTATTCATAATCTACACCGGACCTTTGTGAAAAATCTTGTGCTACAAGTTTGAGCTTTATAGCGTACAACTTCATTTTTCTCATTTCATTTTCTCACAAATACCCATCTGTATCCAACAAGTTTTACATCTTCTGGTGTATGGACTACAGGTCTAAAGAATTCACGTTTTCTTCCTTCCATAATTTTTTTTCTTACCAAAGTCATACCATTTACCTCTTCTGGGGTTATAATTTGTCACATTTGCTTCAAGAAATAGGGCAATGCCAACTGGGCGCGCTTCCTGATTTCTTAAAAGCAATTCATTGTTTCGTTCAGCAACAAGAAGGCGAGAAATTAGTTTAAAATATTTTTTAAATTCTTTTTCTCGATATTGTTATTGCAGCCACACATTCAATACATGGAAGGTCGAGAAAACTTTCTCTAACATATCGTTATTAGTTATCTTTTTCCCACATAATTTCATTCGTGAGATAATTGGGAACATTGTTGAATTGTATTCATTTATAGATTTAAAATCCTGTAGACGCAAGTGTGTCCACTCATATCGGATTGATAAAGGTTCTTCCACAAATAATCTACAGACTACAGGATCTTTTAGTGTGAGATATTCATTTTTCAATCCTTCGTCAAGTTGACGGCGAAGGAAGATCGTCATGACTTTAGCTTTATTCTTCTGTGATGTTTTATTTTCAATCTTAATGGTATCTCCAAAATTCATTGAATCAAGATGAATTTCAGCATCTAATATCTATGATAAGTAGTTGTTTTTAGATATATCAAAAGTATTAAATTCAAGATAAAAAAATTTTGACATAATAAAAATTTATTACTTGAATCTTTCTAAATTTTGATCAAAATTTCGTGATAATAACATATTATAAAATAAATAAATAAATAAATATAAAATAAAAAATATAAATAAAAAATTCTAATATTAATATTCACTAATATTATTATCTCAATATAACTGAAATAATTTATATATATTTACTACGATTATATGTTGCAGCATATATCTATAAAACGAGAAAAAAAAAGTATTTTTATATTTATATTGCGTGTATTTTTTTGTCTTCACTTATGCTTTATTTTTATACGTACAAAAATCACATATTACATTCACTTCAGTCTTCCTTAATAAACTGAATTCTTATTCTTAAGAAAATGAGGGACCCATTAAATAGACATCTATCTTTATCACAAGTTATAAAAAATTTATTCACAATCGTTTTCTGATAATCTGGTTCGTATTAATAATTATCCATTCCCTCTGATTTTTGGTTTTTGATCAAATCCAATATATTTAATTTCTCTTGTCAATTGAAGTGGAGGTTAACTTTGAAAAGGCAACAAGCCAACAAGGGAATCCCAGCTTTTATTTTATTTTATTTTTAAATAATATTATATATCTAAATTTTTTTATAAATTAAATCTAATTAAATTAATTTAATATAATAAAATTAATTATAATTAATATTATTTTAAATTTTATTATTTAACTTAATTAAATTTAATTTATAAAAGAACTTGAAGGTGTAATATCACTCTTTATTTTTTAAATACAAAGAGCAGGAATTCTAATATTCTCCGAACCTACGTGCTAAGTGGACCAGCATAGCCCATTTTCATGTGATTTCTGCTCTTGTCCATGGGTCGGGTACGTGATTTTGTTAAACTCAAATTCAATTATAATATATGCTGTGTTTTTTAATACACACAAATTATAGAAAAATGCGTGCTGATTACAAAAGAAAATGTAACGATATAGAAAATTAAATTTGATAATAAGTCACCAAAAAAAAGATAATAATAATAATAATAATAATAATAATAATAATAATAATAATAATAATAATAATAATAATAAATAAATAAAGCTTATATGATTCTAAATAAAACAGTTTTTAATACATACAACTATATATGTATACACGACATTTACAAAATCAAATATAATGATAATAAAAGCAATGTATTAATTGATTTATTGATATTGAAGGACAGTATAATTTTATCTTACAGCATAATATTCTCTAGAATAAACAAATAGAAAACATGAGTCTAATTTTAAAATAGTATTATCTAATTTAGAAATTATTATATATTGTAGGTATTAAGATGATAAGACTTACACATATAGAAAATTATAAATTTAATAGTAATTAAAATATTTAAACATTCACTTTCTAACTTATATCTTTGATAAAAAGGTAAAAAAATAATTAATAAAAGTACTTGAACAATTAATTTGTTCTTGGGAATCTTTTACTAATTATTTACATCTTATGAGTAAACTTGGGGAAGGGGGAAGGGAGGCGAAATGCTTGAAATAAACTGAAACCAATCCCAAACAATAAAGACATAAGGGGTGTGCGCGCGTATATATATATATATATATATATATATATATATATATATATATATATTATATCAGAAAATGACAGGGTTGTTAGGTTTGACGAAGTTGCATATTATGTATAGTATTTAGAATAGTTGTCATTAGTTAAAAAAATTCTTAATAATTTTTGCACTTCACGGGTGGTATAAATGTAAACATATTTAATCGATAAGAGTTAGCATATTACAAAGATACACATCATACTTAATTTTTAACAAACACTTACTCATGAATATTTTACAACTTTCCAGTGCATTTCATGGATTAAAAATTAATTAGTTATGATATAATATTATGATAGTAGTGGACCAAAGAAATAAATAAATATTTATGATAATAACCTGAGTTGTTGTTAGTTGTTCATGGTGGTTCTATCAACTGATAAAATGTTTTTGGTGAAACTACCAACCGATGAATTTCCGTGAGTCACATTATGATTTTGTAAAATCAATTAATATGAACTTTTAATCTGACAATCAATAATCAAAATCCTATGCTTCAAATTAAATACCCATGCATTGGATTTTTTAATATTTTTGGCTCTCATTTTGATGAATATAAATATTAAATTGTATTTATTAAATAAATTTTATTAATTTATGTATGTGAATTTTGATAAATATAAATATAAATTATTATTAGTTAAATATTGACTAAAAATTAATAATATCTACTGAACATGTAACGTTAAAATTTTATTTCGTAACTAATA
This sequence comes from Arachis stenosperma, assembly GCF_014773155.1. Taxonomy (NCBI): domain Eukaryota; kingdom Viridiplantae; phylum Streptophyta; class Magnoliopsida; order Fabales; family Fabaceae; genus Arachis; species Arachis stenosperma. The sequence goes on along the minus strand of NC_080379.1, from coordinate 96,111,120 downwards.
TATGTAATGAAAGTCATATAACATTTAGAATAAAAAAAATTGTGAGTGGGCACTTCCCCGAAACTCGGGTACCATGCAAGTTATAAACTGACTTAATATGCTCATTATTATGCCCAAAAATCTGAAAATCAAACAATTTACTTGTCCATAATAGCTTGGTTTACGACTTCATCCCTCTTTAGGTTGAAAGGAGGAAGTAACTAATTCCGTGACAATAATAAGATAAAGAAACATTATACCTATGCGTTGGTTTGTAAACTTACATTTCAGCATTTTGGATAATCGAATTAATGTGTATTCTTATCAAACCCTCAGGTTTCACATTTGAGACGGCTTTTGGAACCTCTAGTTTTTCATGATCTGAGAGACAAGGGTGCAGAAACAATATCACTATGGCCATGGTTGGTTTTCTTGGGAGGAGCAATGGGATGCTTGGCATGCAGTTCTATCTCCCATCTGCTGGCCTGCCACTCGCAGCACTTCAATCTCTTCTTCTGGCGACTCGACTACGCCGGAATCTCTCTAATGATAGTATGCTCCTTCTTTGCTCCAATTCACTATGTCTTCTTCTGCAACCCTTCCGTGAGGTTACTCTACATGACCTCAATATCACTGCTTGGTGTCCTCTCCATCATCACTCTTCTTGCGCCTTCGCTCTCGGCCCCTCGCTTTCGACCATTCCGGGCCTCCATATTCCTTGCCATGGGATTCTCAGGTGTCATCCCGGCCGTTCATGCTCTGCTGCTCCACTGGGACCACTCTCCTGTTCTTGTTGCACTTGGATACGAGGTTGTTATGGCCGTTTTATATGCCACAGGAGCAGTCTTTTATGTTACTAGAATACCTGAGAGATGGAAGCCTGGTGCGTTTGATATTGCAGGGCATAGTCACCAGATTTTCCATATTTTTGTTGTTCTTGGAGCTCTTGCACATAGTGTTGCAACTCTATGGATAATGGATTTCCGCCGTGGATCGCCAACCTGTGCATTTTATGCAATTCACGCATAACTCACATGAAAAATGCTATATATACAAAACCACCATCCTTCTTGGTTATTTCTCTTTTATGAATTGCGTTATTGTAATATTAGGAAGGAATGGCTAGCTAATACTGATAGCAATGATTATTTAGTAATACTACTATATATACTAGGTATAAATGCAGCCTTCCGTAGTGTGCGATACTATTCTGATGCGGCAAAGTAATTACTTTACATGTATATGATATAATCTCATCGTTACAGTACACTAATAAACTCACACTAACTTCATTTCTCCCTCCAGAAACTTAATAATCTTACTCAAAACTTTACTAACTCAGCTCCACGCTTATACAGATTGAAGATGAGAAACTTTAAATGGAATACAATGAAGAAGAAAAACTTATAATGAAAGATTGATAAGTAGTCATCACAAGTAGCATATATATATATAACATTTTTTCATTTTATAACATCTAGATTTCGTTTAAAAAATATTATTTTAATATCAATCAATTACTCGAAAAAATTGAATTCTTCAACTCAATCTACAAAAGCATTTTTACCTCTACAAGAAAATATATCCATCACTTCAGCTTGCTTTCATCCATATCTATATATACTAACAATAGAGAAACAAATTATACTTACATGGCATCATCATGTTAATAAAGCTTTATGTTTTAGAAAATGTATAGTTTGTAAATATCTTTTTATTTTTTAAATTGAACAAATTAGTATTAATTTTATTTAAAGTAGAATATACTTTTGTAAATAAATTAATATTTATGTTATTAAAAAATTATATACTTATTCATTTCTAAAGAATTTGAAGTATATTATTTAAGAATAAAATTAAAATTTTAAAATTTTAAATAAATAATAAATTTCTAAATTTTTTATATTACTATAAAATTTTACATGCAATAGTACGATATCTTCGATTAGTTAGTCCCGTTTGATAACATTTCACCAAAATAACATCCAATCATCCATATCCAAATTTTCAGCCCATATTAGGGTACAATGTTTCCTTCACATTCTCAAAATAGCAAAATACTGATATTTCATCACCTTTGGTGCTGAATATTGTCATTTATCAAATGAAAGATACCGTTTCAAACTAGAATTATGAACAAATTCATGAATACAACGTCTGCTACAAAGATAACCACTTGGAAAAACATACACAGGCCTCAAAAATGACACCACGTCATCAGTTCAGAGTCTTATGACCGCAAAGCAGGCGATATGCCGATATCTCAGGAAAAATATATATATTAGGAAAAGATTGAAGACAGTGCCAGATAGTTAATCTACAAATCCTTCCATGGTAACATCCCAAAACAGGCTATAAAACCTGATCCTCTTAATCACAGTAAACGAGTAGAACTAATATGTATATAAAATTCACATTGCTTGAAAGAACTTTTAAGTCAATTCCGCCGTGAAAATTCAGGTTAAAGAACTTTAAGTCCAGTCCCCGGCATCACATTCAGGGTAGCTTGACAGGTCAGAAAAAGCATGTCATTATTTAACTTGCGACCTCAATCATCTCCACTTCGCCATCACTATAATCTCCCCAGCACTTGCTTGGCTTTTCCTCATCTAATGTTTCCTTGCTGGTGGTCACTTTATCCTCTTCACTACAACCAGCTGTCAAGCCAAAGCCTGCATGCTTCTCTTCCGTTCTCGGACAACAATTTTCATCAATGGCAGCAGATACATTTCCAGGATTTTGCTCAGCTTGCTGCTGCTCACTCTCACATATGATCACCTCCGCTGAGGAGGCATCTTTGTTTTCCTCATCGAGAGCTTGATCCTTGTTTTCAGAATTCGGTTCAACATTTACAACTTGTGCTGAATCTGTAGAACTGGTTGGAGATGTTGCAAGCCCGTTTTGATTCACTGGGATAGCATTTAATGAAGTAGGAAGTCCACTGGGTGACACTGGGATATCGTTTGGAGACATGGGTGTGAAACTATTTGGTGAAATTGGAATTCCATTTGGAGGAGCCAGGTATCCGTTAGCAGGTACAGTATAGCAATTTGGAACCCAAGGTTGCCCAGGTACAAACTCAGTTGCATGTGGATTCATTATTCTAGGAGGGCTGTTGGGATTGCCATCAATGGTGTGTTCACCTGAGGAGTGGAATACACTTTTATTCCGTGGAACACGATTCCCATATCTGTTGTAACCACCAGATATTCGCGGACCATATGGAACCCGTGCAGTTGCTGACTGATGAGCTGATCTTCGGGGATTGACTGCAAGCATGGGAGGAATATTTACTGGTGGTGGCAAAATTCCCCCATGATCCTTGAAACCTGGTACAGGAACTGGAACTGGAACTGGAACTGAACCAAAAACTGGAATTGTAGATGGATTAAATGGTGGTGCAGCTGCAGACAGTTTCTTGGTTGGTTCTTTTCCTGTTTCTAATGCATCTTGCTTTTCTCCTTCGGCTGGTAGTGTCTTAATAACTTGTTGCTTCTCATCTTCCTTGACCTTCTCTTTTGAGACAGAGTCATCGTTGTCAAACAAATGTTTTGAATCTTCAACTAACCTTGGTAGGGGATTTGGATCAGAGGAAGTTGCTTGGCAAATTTCTATCACTTCTATCACTGATGAATCTTCATAGGCATTGTTGCTTATATGCCAATTCTCTACCTCCATGGTAGTGATATTAACTTCTTCAACTTTTTTATCTACCAAATCATCATTGGCTATTCTCTGCTCCTGGGATTCAACTTCCACAACCTCATGTTGGACCTCATTACCTTTTACCATATCAATCACCAATTGTTTTTCTTTGTGTTCATGTACCAAGCTTTGCTGATTATCATCGATTGGTTTCTGACCATAATCTTCCTCTGCAACCTTTGTACTTGGCACATAACTATCAATCTCCTTTGTTGCAACTATCTCATGACTCACATCAGGGTTTCCTTTTGGTGACTGTTCAGCCACAGCCTTGACAATTGTACCAGGTGGGGCTAAGGCAACTTCTTTATAAGAGAAAAGTTTACCTGCTGACTTAATACTGATGGCACTGCTAGGAGCAGCAGCTTTTATGTTATCAGCTGGACTTGCCGGAGCTGACTTTGAATTTGAATCCCCTGATTTATCTGCTCCAACAGCTTGCGAGTTGGGGCTATTTATTTTAGAACTGAAGCTTGCACTCTTGAGGAACTTTTTTGATACAGGAGAGGATGGACCAATGGAAGAAGTCTCATTTATGTTTGTTCTTGGAGAAGAAAAATTTGTAGGTTTGCCCCGATATTTTGACGACTGAGAAACATTCATGAAATTTGTATTCAGTTTTGCTAGGGTAGGCCTCCGCGACGAAGCAGTTTTGCGCCCTGTAAGTGAACGACCTTTAGGTACAGCCTCTTGCCATCCTTCATCTGAGCTGTCATCTTGAGCCATATTATTGCTTTCGTTCAGTACTGTTTGTGCTTCATCTAAGTGAGTGGTCTCAACTTTATGAATCCTGTGTTCTTCCAAATGAGCTTCTGTTTTATTTTCTTTGTCACTTGTAGTCTCAGCAAGTGAATAACCTTGAGACACATCTTCAACCTTGTGATTTTCATCTGATGTAGTTTCCCAGTTTTGGCCTGGTTTTCCCTTTAACTGTAAGATTCATGAAAAATGGTTTCATTCAATGAAATATAGAGAAAAGAAGGAAGTACCCAGGAAAGGACAAGTGTATTCATAGATGAAAGGAGTTATGTGATACCTTCGCACGGGCCTTTTTCTGTGCTTCTCTTGCTTTCAGATCAGCATCAGGTGTTATGTAATCCAAAAGGTCTGACACACTGATAAAATCATTTTTATAGGCATAAAATTTCAGAGAATATTTTTTTCTTTCTAAAATGGAAATTAAATTTAAATTTCAAGTCTTGCAGGCCATTCAGAGACAGTGAAAATGTTGTGAACTGAATCAGGGTTACTCAAATAAGGAGGACTTGTGCTAATTGTAATGAGTACCTTAAATGACCTTTGCTGGAAATTGAGGCATCTGGCTTAGGTGTGCCATTGCGTGCAGCCTCCTGTTGCTCCAGAGCCTTTGATTCGAAGTATTCTAGCCAAGCAGCAGCATCCTGTAATAGATTCATGTAGGCTTGAAGAACAAGAAAAACAATTGGAATGTATTTGATCTACCATCGAATAGCAACCTACCTGTGTCCTTAGATCATCAGGGCCAAGTTTAGCCTGCAATATCTGGAGGGTTGTTTGTTCATGCTGAACACTTAGTGAGTATGCTTCCATCAAAGAAAGAGCAATCGCTATTGCATGATAGCTTGCAGCTGTCTGAATAAGCCATGAATTCATAAAACAAGTTAAAGATGCCAGTTACCCTAATCTAATTAATATGAACCAAGAACTCAAGCGTATAATGTGCCAACAAAAACAATGGCATGTGACCACATAAACCAGTACAAGATTTGATTGCATTTCTAAGAATTTGTTAGAAATCAAGATATGATATGATCTAATATTTTCTGTTCTCGATTGATTTTTCAACTATAATTGTGACTTATACATTGTGTAGAACAAATAGTGTCTATTAAAAGATTTATCGGTTTTTAACTTGCAAGATCAATTGAATTGAACTTCCACTATAAGAACGATCTAAGCTTTATGTTCAAGGCATCAAAGTCCAACCAAACAATTTTTTTAATTTTTATTTCTTTTGCAAATAACAGAAAATCATATTATGTCAGCTCGTTTAAGTTTGAAAAGCAAACGTCACATAAAAGAGAAGGATGGCCTCGCATGAGTAATGCTAGAGAAGCAACTTTTTGCAGCCAACATTAATAAACTTTTTTAAAATAACTTTTTGCTTATCTTAAATTTTAGACACTAAATTATAGTTCTAGTATGACTATGATACGGTGGCTATCATGTTTCAAAAAGTGTTGCTAAAATTAAAGTAAGGTTTTTTATTGTCAAACAACACTTTAAAAAGTATTGCTTAAAAAAAGTGTTACTAAAATGTAAAAGAAAATGTAACTTTAATTTTAACAACACTTGCATAATCACCGTAGTCACCATAGTATACTCATACTAGAATCAACCAAATTATATACCCTTAACCCTAAACCTTAAATTATAAACCCCAAAGTTGGCTAGTGTTGGCTAACTAAATGTTGGTTCCCTCATCTTCTTTAAAATCTTTTGTACTTAAATATCATGTTGAGTTATCTATTTATTTTAATTTTTGGCAAGAATTTCATTTTACTTGATTCAGCTAATTAATGGCCACCAGGTGTGCCCAAATCTCCAACTTTTAGGTTTTGTAAACCCACCACTTTGGAACCAAGTTGTATTTGAGCTTTTAGTATTGACAATAAAATAGTGGCTCAAAAGGTTCAAACCCAGAAACCATTGTGGTTCAAGTCAAGCTAGATTTTGAAAACCTATTTGTTTCCAACAATTATAAGTCAGTCTGTTACAAATTTTAATCTTCATGAATCATGAAGAAAAGGTTGAATAAAAGTGGTTAGCTTAGAATCCCTATTTTTGTCACCAAATAAACTATGTCGTGTCCCACTTCTTTACTATCCATTTGAACGTAGTCCGACATTAATTAGTGCACATAGATGAGCATGCTTCTAAGTTTCAAAAGTTCTAGAACCATGTCAAGCCATTCTAAAATAAGGACTCATGCAACACATGGAAAATTCCTCATGCTTTGGAATGAGAAAGAACCTGAATATGATCAGCTCCAAGTAACCTTTTATTACACTTTAAAGCTTCATGAAGATATCTGAGAGCAACATGGACGTTTCCCAATCCTTCTTCCATCATGGCTACATTAATGTAGGTGGCAGCAGTATTTGGATGTGAAGGTCCACAAGTAAGGTGCAAAAGATATAGTGCTCGATTGACATACCTAGCATATAAGGAAAAATATAAAATTGGTCAAAATCAATTTCGGCAGCAGAACAAGAATAACTCACAGGAGTTTCCCATTTGATACCATGACCAATTTTATATACATTAGCCAGCATATATCATCTCTTACTGCCAGATCCCTATAATTTGAACAACAACTACTAAAGCAATTAGGTTAATGAATTCATGGGATGACACTCCTATCTGTGATTTTAATCAATGGTCCCCACAATGATATAAAACAAACCATCAAAGATTACTAGTTTACAATTGCGAATCATACTTTAAGGTAATTATAGACAAAGGAATGGCCAAATTCTGAGGACTTGAACCACTTTTAGAATTTTGTTCCAATGACAGTATTATTACTTTACCATAATGTTAGTTTTATGAAGAAAGAATAGAGATAGAAAGGATCCCAGAAGATTGGAACAATAGATTCTCATACATTGAACCACAAACGTTATGATATCGTATAATAATTCAACAATTTAATAGGATAGGGAAATATACTTTAAAGCCAACTCTGTATGTTGGAGTCGATAGTAGAAAACAGCAAGGTCTCCATAACTTTTCATGGTATCAGGATGGTCCAGTCCAAGCTCTCTCTCATTAATATCAAGTGCCTTTTGCTGATAGATAGTTGCCTAACAAAATCATAGCTACAATTATTACGATGATACTGACTAGAATTACTTTAGCTTAGCAAGTAGATATTTTATTGTTCTGTGTCTATGTTTCCAAATGAGTTAAGAAAATGTCAACCTTATATTCTTAATTGAAATAGTCATTTGCAATAATCAAAATTTATGTAAGAAAATTGTCATCATCAAAGGAATTCTCTGCTGCAACCTGAGCATTACTATCACATGTTCAGGCTATAATACATTTACTAGGAAATGATATTTCCATCAAAACTTAGCAAAATTACTAGAGAAGAAAATGTAAGTTACAGAACCTAGTGTATTATATGTTTTCCACCACTAACAAATTTATAAAAAAAAATATTTATCAGTTGAAGACTTTGCAATGAATAAATGTTGATAGCGGTCTGCTTTATGTAATACTATTTGGTATCGAGTATCGACTGGGACGAATAAGATAATGTTGCAACTTGCAAAATTTCTCTACCATATTTTAATTTTGTGCTCAGTATAAGAATAAATATTTATATCAGAAAAGATGTAATTCACGTCCAGAAAAAAAATGCTCTTTCCCCCCAATATTTGGAAAATTTAGTGAATTATAAAATCAACAAGTTTTGTACATTAGAAATAGTTTGACCCTGACATAGCGCACATCAATTGCTATTCATTTTCACAGCAAATGTCACCATTTCTGATGAATAAACAAAGAGCACTTAAAATATATAAAACACAGACCTGATTGAAATCTCCAGTATGGTAAAGCACAACAGCCAAAAGGCTATATGCTCCCGCTGTCATTCTATGGTAAGGCCCACATACTGACACTAATTTTGAAAGCGCCTTCAACATTGAATGTGGAATGTTAATTCATTTAACTATTGGTCTTGTGAACAAACTATATTGTAAGATGATTGAATTTAAACATACCTTAGTGCCATAATTGACAGCATCTTCCAATTTACCTTTATCCAATGACGTCTTCGACGATTCCAACAGTGTGCGACCATCAGCAGATGAGCATGCCACATGCTGCAGAAACAATCACAATTACAATTCAACAACAACAACAACAATAATAATAATAGTGATGGAATTTTCCTTACAACCAACTCACTTTGTACTATATTTTACCTTATATATGGGAACCATGCTTACAACATCAAACTTTCTGAAAGGAGAGGCTCTATCCATATCATAGTCCCTCGGAACCAGCTCAACCCCAACCTGTCAAAAGATTCTCATATTGGATAAGGGAACAAAATAGAGCATATCACAGTATTACAAAATCGACCTAGTGTGTATTTTTTTTCTAACCTTATGGCACAGTCCACGAAGAATTGCAAACTTTCTTAAATCTTGACAACTCTCATGCTTAAATTGCCACCCAAACCTCTTCAAAAGAAATAATTCTACCCATTTCCATTTCAATTCATAACAACTAGTTATCTCGGCATCATTAGTATCAGAATCAGAAGATGGTGTTCCAAATAAAATATTTAAGCATGCGGCAATCGATGAAGCCAAATCAGAAAAATCATCAACTGCTGGAACAACAGCTTGCAAGATGTGCTTGTAGGCTCGAACAATCATTTCATGAATACATAGTGATTGTACATGTGGAAGCTTATCTGCAAGCTCAACCTGGCAATTGAAAACAGAATTAAGATAACATATTATTGTTAAAGTTGTGTGTGTGCACGCATGCGTGTGCCCCGTGTGGGAACAGTGTCTTTGAGACATATTGCAAACCTAAAGGAGAGCAAGAGCAAGTTTGTTGTAGTAGAATGTCAGGAAACAGTAGATTAAGATGCTATGATGACATATAAATTGAGAAATGTGCAGACTACTACTAAGCATCCTCTGCTCCGTTCCAAAAGTAGAGAATTGTGATTCTATCTCATACCTCGTTACATAATTAAGAATGAAGATTCTCAAATGGAAGTGGGGTCTGAGTTAACATACTATTTGGAATGAGATTTAATTTTCTATTCCTATCATCCTATGTTGCTTGAACACATATGTTAAAACTGAAATTTGCTAAACTTATTTGTTTATACCATGACAGATATTCAAATCATTTGGACCAACTTTGGTTCTATGTACAAACATGGGAGTGCTAATCCTAAAGCTACCAAACTGTAACCTGGGAGAGGACATTCCATTCCATTCTCAATCCATGGAATCTATAAAAGCCAGTTCATTATATTTCTTCTGCTGCAATACTGTAATAGTATATGGTTTTCGTTTATCAATTGTTTCATAAAAAACAGCCATAGTTAGCAGCATCACCAAATTTTCATTTGATCTATTTTGCACAATGTCAAAGAGAAACACTGCAAAACAGTTGGTTAAAGGGTGCAACAGAAGATGAATGATTAAATATATTACCACTGTTCCCAAGGAAGACATTTGCAAGCCCCTAGTATGCATGAAATCAGTCAATGTCCTTCCATCAACTGGTGAGAGCTCAAGGGAGCCAAAATCTGCCACCTAGGAATTTGAAGGCACAATAATCAAATATATTCCACAGTAACAGATAAACATGTTAATAAGTAAGAAACTAACCAGCTTTGGAAGGGCAGTATCAATATAATATTTGTAGGCCATTTCCCTCAATTCATCAGGTGACTGTATAGATAAAGAACCAATAAAGTATTGTATCAAAGTATATCCTTAATTTTCAGAACTATTATGATAATACCATTAGATAGTACAAATTTCATGTAATCTTTGGGAGAATCACATTACAATTTATGCACAGAGAAAAAGGAAGATACAGATTAAACAACCTTCAGATGAAGACCAGTTTTCGATTCCTTGAGTCTTGTATATGCAGCATCAGAAAGCAGTTTTCTCCATATTGTTTCCTTTTCTTCATCTTGTTTCTCTAAATGCTGTTGACTGGCATCTAGCTTGTTTATATCAACACCATTACAGGTGGAAATATCATTCCCATGTTCAACTTTAGAGTGCCTGTTGTCAATTTTTTTCTTCAATTCCTTCAGCAACCCACCTTGCTTCCCAAGACCCTTCACAGCAGGGTCAAGTTTCGCTTCTTCCGTCTTTTTTGTCTCTGTCTTTCCCGTAGCTTGATTTTGCAAATGTTGCACCCAACATGCCCCTAGCTCCCATCTGATGGACTTATTATATCTTGTGGGTTCTTCCGTTAGTTTATGTAAACTTTGCTCTAGAACTTTCTTAACCAAGGACACCGCAGAACGTGAATTTTCATTATCTGTGCTCTGGAGTCGTTGAGTTGTATTTGACAATTGGGGTGTAGATGACTTATGCAACAGCATCCTCAAGCTAATTTTGTTTTAAAAATTAAAATAAAAAATAAAGAAAGGAAAGAAAATATTATCATAATAATAATAATATCCAAGAAAACTAATTAAAAACATCCTCACGCTGAAGCTAATATGTTAATAGGGTCATATCAAAAACTTATAAAAGCAGATATACCAAAACAGATTGTCGCTATTGCACTATAATTTGCCAAGCCAGCATTTTTCCTGATTATTGGTGTATGATTTCACAGGTTAAAGTTTACAAGAATGCAACCCAAGAATTAAATTTGTGTAGGTACACATGATGGTACCCAATAACCAAAGTAGATCAAGGCAGTGATTAAAATTACCTGTTAACATTTAAGGCATTTGCACCTCCTTCAGGCTGGTCTTCAATAGAAACTTCCAAGGAATCAGGACTCCCCTCCCAATCCATTTCAGCTGAAACTTTCACAACAGCTGTGTAGCCACAATGTCGTATAATTACTGCACCTAAAGTAGGAGTATCCTACAAGAGCAAAAGAATGATTTATCAAAAAGGAACTTAGGGGAATTCTAATAGGTCCACAACACTTATTATATCACTTACATGAACAGTTGCACTCTCATCAGCAGTTATGCCTTTAAGCAAGTTTCTCTGAGCAAGTTCTTCCTCCGACAATCCAAGAACCTTATTCCCATCATTTTTGCAGTCCAATTTCAAACTTGCATCACATACATCTCTTGTTACCTTTATAGTCAAATCTCCAATTCTTTCTTCATAGGAAATTGGAATAGTTGTATCACTGAAAGGGCTTTGCCTACTATCTTTAAGATGCTGTATTGCTGAAACAGCTTCAAAGACCGACACGTCGACAAATAAACTGTGAAGAAGAAACGCTTTCCTATCTCTAATTTGCCTCTCTTCTGTTGTTTGACAAGGCATTGCAGCTAGTATTGCAAAATCTCTGGCCCACCGTCTCTTTTTATGTTTACCATCTCTGCCCTGCCCACCACCATTTCCACCCCACATTTCATCTTCCACGGGAAGTGGAGGAAATGTAGATAGATTGTCAGCAACAACTGGAGGAACAACCCAAGTGTTTGCACGAAAACCATAAGGAAGATTGCCGAACTGAAAAGATGCCACTATGATATTAAGAACGTCTAGTATAGGTAGCAGAGTAGTGTGAAAATTTATGATGAGAAGTATATACCTTATTGTGTTCCGTGAAAGCTTTCATCAAAGCTTTGTAGGCCTGCATGAAAGATTGCAATACATTATTATTAATTCATAAAAGGAAATAGATATTGTTTAGAGCAATGCACCATCAATTTCGTGGGGTAACTTTAAAGATACAATATAATGTTTATGAAATTAGATCTCTCATGTATTTGCTTCCAGTGCTTTCATTTATTTACACTGTTTCGAATTCATTAGATATGATGATAGGTTTTTGTACAGAAAAGAAACACAGGATAGGAGTCCATGTTAAAAAGATTTTAATTTTAAGGGGGAAGGGGGAAAGAGACTAAGAGAGAGAGATGGATATGGGTTATGAGTATTAATTTTCATGCTATGCTGCTGTTTTCAAGGACGACTTCTACATTTATACCTGTCAAACACAGGCAAATTCAAAGCTTACAAATGAAATTCACTCAGGCATCCTTTGGACCTTCACATTCTACTAACATAAACATATACTTTGAAAAGAAAGTAAAAATTTTAAAATAATCCGACAACTCTTCTATTCCTTCAAATAGTCAAACAGTAATCAAATTAAGTGATCCGAAAGGGCCAGAAATAATTTATAGCATCAACCGTAAGCAACCACTAAACTTACAGCATCAAACACCCTGCTTATCTGCTGAAGAAGACCAACCAAAGTATGACAGACAAGAAGACGTTTTCCAGCAGGATAGAATCCTGTTCTTGAAGCAACAATAGTAGTCGGTTTACCACTGCAAACCCTGACCTGCACATGCCATATCCATAGCAATCCCACATCAAAGATGAGTTAGTCTACCAAAGCTCAATCAAAAAGGCTCGTGCACACACACACACCCCAACAACAACAAAACCGGCTGCTAAACTGTTAACAACATGATCCTCACATCAATCTGAAAGAAATCATTTTCTGTCTTATCCTCAAGGAATGGACGGTTTGATCTCCGTATGTCTGCAAGAAAACAAAAAGTATTTCAAAAAAGAACATAGCTTTGGATTCAATCTAGCATCAACCAAAGTCTTCTTGGTTTCCCGTGCCTGAATAGTTTGATTACTTATTCAACCAAGCTAAAATCCACGGGCATAACCCATTTGCCTGTAAACTACATTGTAACAAATTTATTAAAGAGGAAACTGAATTAGAAGTTGTAAAAAAAGAAAACAATCAAATAAAAATTAAATACCGTTTGCCTTAAAGAATTTTATCTAAAATATTTCCACAAACATATATAGATTCATTTGAGTAAAAGAAAATAACATTTTTTTTTTCTACAATGCCAGAAGCTACATCGTTTTTACATTGCAAAATGCATGCAATTTCAAAAATAGAGTTTAATTTTGATGCACTGACAGTGTAACAATTCGTGCAATCATATCCGTTTTTTTGGATGATCATTCATGCGGTCAATGTAAAGGTAGTTATTTTGACTGATGTGGCGTTACGTAATTGGATGCTCGTGTAAAACTACATTACACGGACAATGCATCAAAATTAAATTCTTCAAAAATAAATAAATAAATAAAACAAATAAATAATGCGTTGGCTTAAGAATTTATTTTTAATACACTATCATGTAAAACCATTTTACACCTACATCCAATCACATAATATTATCTTTTAGATTGACCGGGTGAATGGTTATCCAAGAAAAACGGTTGTGATTGCACATTTTTTACACTGTAAGTGCATGAAAATTAAACTCAAAAGTTTTAAAAGCATAAACTTTTGAGTGAATACTCAAGTTAGTCCCTCAAATTTCATGCTTGAATCAAGTTGGTTCTAGAGTATTTTTTAAAACAACTTAGTACCTAACATTTAAGGGGGAAAATAAACAAGAAATAGAAATTGAGAACCAACTTCATTCAAAGAAATTCCAGGGAGTAATTTGAGCATTTACTAGTTTAAAGTCTTTTACGTTACAATTCTTCTTCAACGATATGAACTTTCTCACTTCTGCTTAGTAAAACAACATGGTGCTGCGATGAAAATGAAAACGACACTTCGAAAGGACGGGACGGGCTTGGTGGGACGGGTTACCCTCTTTGACTCCCCTAGAAAACACATTTGCAGACACAGCAATTATAGAAACGGGGAAGAGAAGAAATGCTTACATTGAAACGGCGGCGTAAGGTGCGAAAATGAAAAAAAATCATAAAACTGTCCGAGTCTGGGTGGGGGGCACATGGATATGTCTCCCTCCAATTTCTCTGCCTTCTCGCTCTTGGCATTTCCAGAATCCGAATTCGGGTCGCTGGGCTTGGGCTTTGGACTCGTTTGGGACCCATTTTCTGGGCCAAAGCTCTGCTGCGACTGTTCGTTGTCCACGGAAACAGAGTCTTTGGCGGCGGCGAGTTCTTTGACAGTGGACCTGCTGGCGGTGGACTTGCCCAAGGAGGTGGTGCATGCGACGATGTCAAGGAGTCGTCTGATGTGAGCGACGGCGAGATCTTCGCTGTAGTCCTCTAGAAAATAGTAATTAAATAAATAAATTGAAAACTTCAATAAAAAAAAAATTGGAGAAAAGAAAAGAAGAGGAGTGGCGAGAGAGTTGGTCAGTTAAATTTCAGTTATCAAAACCGGACGAAACCAGCTGATTCAATCCACAAATTGGTGAACCAAAGTTTTAGCGGGTGTAGTTTGACATTAGAATCTTTCATACAATTAAATTGGCAATTATATGAGTTGTATACAAAAATCAGATACGAAAATTAATTATTAATATAAAATATATATTAAAATATAAATATATATTAAAAATAAATTAAATTATACATATATTTATATATAAATATATTAATAATTAATTTTAGTATATAAATAATATTTTTATTAAATTGATAAAAGTAAAATTAGGTAACTCAGTTTAATACTCTAATTCAATCTTAAATTCAATCAAAATAAATTAGATTAAATCAGATTCAGCTGACGTATAGTTAATGTATATAATTTTATAAATTTTATATAACAAAATAATAAAATCTTAAATTTAAAATTAAATTTAATAAATATTATATACATTTTAACTATATATATATATATATATATATATATATTAAAAAGACACCAAAAATATATGTATATTTAAAATTAAGTATTTTTTATTTATAATATATTTAAATATAAAATATATATTAAAAATAAATTAAATAAATAATGATGAAGTATAAAAAATCATATTTCATTACTAATTTCAATTTTATAACTAATTCTTTAAATGTTCTTTTTCACTACAGTGATAATTAATTTTTTATGATAATTAATTTAAAAAGTAGACATTTTAATAATAATTTTTGAAAAGATTATACATTACTAAAAGAGTCGTAACATGAATATACGATACGAAGAATGAAGAACTTACCCCGGACGATGGCAAGGTGGCAGGGTTTGAGGGACACGATTTCCACTGAATCCTTCAGCCTAGCACCTCGCACCTGTGCAACCAATAACGAACTTCGTTAACGCCAGTCGCCAGGCGGGATCTTTTTGGTTAACTCCATTAATCCATTGCATCACTTTAAAAACATTTAAAAAAATTTGGTAAAAAGGGTTGAAAAGTAAAAAACAAATGAGGATTAATCTTGATCCATCACACCAAAAAAAGATAATAATAATAATAATAATAATAATAATAATAATAATTTTAAGGTTTTTTTGTGACAATAATTTTAGGGATTAATCACTTTTGTAGATAATTACTATTTGTCTTTATAATGTTTATTTATTTGTCGAGATTAATTCACAAAAGTGATTAATGACATTAATCTGTTCATGTTTTCTCACTTCATCATTCTTTTGCTTAGAAGATAGAAAAAACTGATGCTTCAAAGAAGGATAGACCAAAAGACTTAAATGGTTGAAAATTGTATTAGCCAACGCCCAACGGTGCTAACTTGTTTTAGAAAAGCTTCCCAGTGCATCACTTTTTCTCCTTCCTCTAATCCCATAGACAATTTGTTCGGGTGGATGTTTTATTTAAAACTTATAAACTTATATTATCTTCATATTATAAATTTAAATTAGAATAAAATATTATTTTAGTCTCTAACATTTGAACTAAATTCTAATTTGATCCTTAACGTTTTATACGTCATATTTCAATTCTAAAAACTTTTAAATATCTTATTTCAATCCCAAAATTTTTTTTAAGTGAATTCAATACTGTCCTGTTATTATTTAATTATAATTAACTTATCATTCTTTTAATTTAATACCTATGTTATAATCAAATATTTAACTTGATTTATTTATTTATTAAATTTCATCTTAGACTTTAATCACATTAAAAAGAATAAAATACAAAAATAAATTTTTATTTGTTTCTATATATATAAGTATATATATTGAAAATGTCAAATTTTATTTGATAATTTTATAAAACTAAACGTTAGTCTATTAAAATCAAATTTTTGATTTGATTGATAGGTTTTGAACACTATAATTTTAGAGATTTAATTTTATATTTTATCTAGATAATTTGGGAGTATAAAATTTAATATATGAGTACTAACACAAATTTTCTGACAATAGAGATAAGTTTTAAAAGGTAGAAGCTTGCCAAAAATAAATTTATCTCTTATTTACAAGAAGCGACTTGACAACAAAAAAATTTTGTATTCACTTATTATTATCTTGAAAATAAAACTCCTAGTTATCAAGCCGTTTTTTATAACTAAGAATACTATAAAAAAAATTAAATTATACTATTCAAAACATATTAATCAAATCAAAATTTAATTTTTATTAAACTAATATTTAACTTTATAAAATTATAAAATTAAATTTGACATTCTCAATATATATACTTATATCCCAATTAAATAATTAAAATAAAAATAAATTAACTATTAATTTATTAAAAAAATCTCAATAGAAATAACTAAATTACATGTTTAAATATTAAAATTTAAATAAATTAACTATTAATTTATTAAAAAAAACTCAATAGGAATAACTAAATTACATGCTTAAATATTAAAAACCTGAATTAATCATATTAATTCATAAATTTTTAAAAAATAAGAATGAAATTTAAGAAATATATAAATCTTTAGGAATTTTCTCATTTCTTTTTCTGCATGTTATGAACATATGGTAATCATTTACTAATAGTAATTAATTTCAGTATGTGAGTAAAATCGATCTATTAGCGATCATTAATATAAAAGTTTTTCTTTAATTTTGAAGTATTTGATAATTGAGTGTTAGGATTTGTAATTTTGTACAAAAAAAATTGAGAAGTTATAGGACGGTTTTGATTATATTTTTCTAATACATGAAAAATATATATCTCAAATAATAATATTATTAATGTACACATTATTTATTTTGTTAATTATTAGTGTCAAATTTAATAGTATGATAATATTAAACTTGTCTAAAATTTTTTAGAACAAAAATATAATATTTAAATTATTTAAAATTAAATTAAAATTTTGCCTAAATATTAAAAATTAAAATAATATTTTACTTTTTAAATTATTAGGAGTAGTGATTAATTAGAGTTATATCCAAATCTAACAGTGCAATTTTTCACATATTTTTAACAAATAAATAAACTAGAACTTCTTGGACATGGGCGCAGGCCACATGTATCTATATTTATACTCCTTAAAAAATGGTATACTTTTTAAGTTTTTGTAAAGAATAAAATTTCATATTAATTTTTAATATTTAGACTAAATTTTAATTTTATTCTTAATATTTAAAAATTTTTTTATTTTAAATATTATTTATTTTATTTTAATCTTCTGGTCAATATTAACATTTTTTCTTTAAAAAATACTCTTTTTTCATTATAATTTTCTTTTAGATAACAAAAAAATATTGTAATTGTAATGATCATGGTAACTATTGTAGTCATTTGAATGCGTAAGTGACAGAATAATAAAAACAAAATAATAATAGAGCAAAAATTGTTTTTTTTTTGGGAACAAAAAAATTTAATTTTGATAAGAGGGTTAAAATAGGATAAAATAAAATGCTTAAAATAAAAATAAAATATTTTAAACATTAAAAACAAAATCAGAATATAATCTAAACGTTAGGAATTAAAATAATATTTTATTTTTTATAAATAATTATTTCTTTAAAAAATTTTAGTAATGTTATCTAAATTTTAAAAAAAATCAAAACAATTATTCCATAAGAAATGGTAGAATATAATTATTCATACTAATATGAATAACCCAATAGATTCAAATAAAAAAATAAAGAAATATGAAAAAAGGGAGAGAGAACATGAAAGAAGTAGATTTAAAAAGAGTAGTAAAATATTTTTCAGTTTTTATTTTTTAATTTTTTAATTTAGACAATTCACATGTTAATGATTGAAAAATGAAAAATTATTTTTTATCATTTTTTTTTATTAGACACATGAATCCTTCTATGAGAATTTTTGATAAAAAAATGGCAAAAAAAATTTACGTGTAATATTAGCTTATATTATTTGTCTTTTACCTGTTCTATATATATATATATGATAACTATTGGTTATGACCATTTATTACTTATACATTTATCAAAATAATATTACAAAAGGATGAAAACTATTTGATTGAGATATTATTTTGATTATTCTATAGGAGTTAAATATTCTCAATAAAATAGTTATCATTCACGCAGGATTAATAAAGTCTAAGTCATATAAGTTACATGCATGATATATAAGTATTTTCCGTCATTTTTTATCAAAAATTCTCATTCAAGAGTCATGCGTCTAATGAGAAGAAAAAATAATAGACTAATTGTCATTTTTCAATAGTTAAAATACGTATTATCGAAAAAGAATTTTATTAATTTAAAAAAATGGTAAATTATGTGTTTTTATTTTTTATTTTTAATATTTTATTTTTTTATTTTATTAAGAAAAAAGAAAATATTTTATTTTATCTTTTATTACAAAATTTTAAAAACAAAAATGTTAAAATAAAAACACAAACAAAGAAGTTCTAAGTTTCTCTCTTCTTATTTAATTATAGGAAAAGTAGGTTTTAAGTCATCCAATTAGGAAGATGATAATATTATTTTCATATTGATAACTTTACTTTTTTTAGTTATATATATTTTTTAAATTATCCATAATTTTTATGGATATAAATAAAAATATCATAAAATATTAATATGATAAATAAAAATTATAAGTAGTTAGAAGAGCATAAAAAATATAATTAAAAAAATAATTTATAAATTTAAAAGTGAGATTATTTTTTCCAATTTTCTGAGCTCGCGGGAAATCCAGAAGTACAGAGAGAAGCATACCTCGTGTGATAAGGAGTAATTAGTCAAATGACAAGTTTCAACGTGTACCGCTAAAAGCTTTCTCACATCCAGGATCCTGTCCGTAGAAATACCCTGTGACAAAAGAACATAAATACAAAATAGTACTAAACAATCGCGTGCTAAAAATAAAAAACAGAATTTTATTCGTATTTCATTTTTGAATTTGTTTTAGGGATACATGTTAAAATTATTAATTAAAAGATATTTTATAGAAAATAAAAAAATTTAATTTTTTTAAATATATTTGTTTTACTTTTATTTTAAAAATTTTTTTATGATAATTTTAACATTTAATTTTAAGATATATATTAGTTAAACTTTTAATTTATTTGTCACGTTGCATGAATACAAAAATTCAACTAATAATACAGAATAACTCTATTTTCATATTTATAATCAAATTTTATAAATAATATAATAAACAAATTTTATTTATAATAAAACTCTATATATAATATAATTAAACTTTATTCAAATTTATAATTAAAATATGAGTGAAAGTAAAACAACTAAAAATTATCAATAATTTTAGTGTTAGAGAAAAGTGCGAAATTGATTACTACATTACTGACTTTGATAAAGATTTGATTTTTTTTTTTGTGATTAATTATTATATTAAAATAATATGGAGAATATTTATAAATATACAGAAATATATTGAATGATTCATGATATTGATTCAATTTTCCTTTATATAAATAGTGTAACATTTTCTCTAATAAAAGTAAAATAAAAAAATTATATAAATATGAAATTTGGAATGACCAAATATTTATATTTATAACCAAATTTTATAAATAATATAATTAAAATATTCAAATTTATATTAAATTTTATAAATAAAATAATTAAACTAGATTTATATTCAAAATTAAAATACAATAATGACTGATTTTTTATTTCACAAATAAAAGATTTGATTATTCTATAGCAAAGAGATTTGACTCTATATATAATTATATATATATAAGAGTTGATTTCACTCGGAGCATTTTAGATATAAATACGCATTTATGTTGATTGAAGAAGAGAAGAAAGAATTAAAAGGAGGAAAAGAAGATAAATTAATATTTGAGTGTTAATAAACGAATATGAACGAAATTCAAGTATCCTAATTTGTGAAAAAAGACAAAGAAACTGGAAATGCCGATCCGTAGTCCATACCTTAAGTGTAACTTGCGAGTCGTCCGGTGTCTCCACAGAAATCTCAACGACCGTTGGCAAAACTGCAAATGGATACAATGTGATTCTGATTAAAATTCTCATAGGATAAGGTGGAGAATTCTCAGAGCCAATTAAATTTGAGATAAGTAACACCGCTTTAATGTTTGGTTACCACATACAAAGGATGATAAAATCTCTTTATATTATATAAAGTTGATAACAATTATTATAGAATGAGTATAAATATTTTTCTTAATTAGTTGTTTTATATCAGCAATTTTTAATAAATGTTAATAATCAATTTAAAGAGAGAAAAAAAAATTTCTCATGTTCTCGTCGGACCTGTTTCAAACTTTCAATATACAAGTTTTTGTGTCTTTGTGTGATATATTTTTTTTTAAATCAAAGATAAAGAGACTTGAACCTGCGATTTCGGTTTAATATTGCACATTTTTTACATTATTAATTAATTCAATTATATCTTTAATTTTTGCTATATATTTTACATTAGTTATGATAAATTAAGGTTATTAATATAATAAAATATTCTTTAGATAAAATTAATTATTATAATTAAATAATAGATTTTATAAATATAATAAAAAACTACATACTTATGGCAAATATCAATTTAATATTTTTTTATTAATCTCTAAATAAGATAATATTTTTAAAATATTAGATATTGATAACATTAAAGAACATGAACCTCACATACTCCTAAAACTGGTAAAAAAAAAAACTTTTCAATAACAATGCAAGAACCAAAAGAGCACAATAATATTGAAGTTGAGTCACGTTAGCAAGTTCATAACCGAGGATTTGAAGCAATGAATAGAATAGAATGAATAATTAAAAGAATGAAGGAGATGAGAGACATGTTGCGTCTATCGATCTTTCTATTTTTACGGCCAAAGGAATTATTGTATATATGTTTCATAAACAGAAGGCATTGTATTCAAACACAACACATAAACAGAAAGGGAAAATGAAACAGGCATCGAATGCAGGATGGACTATTATTATTGTTATTATTATGTGAACCGTACCTTTCTCTTCTTTTTTCTTCTTCTCTCCCTTAGCTTTGTGAGGTTTGGTTTTCCCAGTTTTGGGAGCCATTATTGTACTTCAAAATAAACTAAACCGGCAGTTCAATTATAAAGCTTCCTCTCCGACGGAAATAACTATGACACAATGGTTGAATTCATCGAATAATTAAATGAAATCCTTCTGCACGTGAACTGGGAAGAATCTATTCTCCGTCCATAAACTATGTCAAGTTTCTTTGTGAACAAACAGAACAGCAACTATCTAACCAACCAGTGCCTCAAAAATCAACACATTTCATCAGTTGATATGTGGCTCAACAAGCCAAAAAAGAATATATATTAATCACAATAAACACGATATGTAATAGGAGTTTGAATCTCAAGAAACCTGCTTGTAATTAACTTCAAACACGGAAGCTAAGCAAAAAAATAGATGTTATCTTGTTTGTGGAAATAAATGGAGCTGAAGAAGTGCGGGAAGCTAATAAGAGCTTTAATTTTGAGTACTGAACAGAAATGGGTGTGGAAGAATCTTGAGCTTAATTAAGGATCAAGTCAAAGTGTAGGTGGGAGTACTCAGCGGAAAAAAGGGTACGTAAAGTAGAGATTAGTTCATGAGAAGATATTGAGAGAGAGAGAGAAATAAAACATGAAAACAAATGAGAAAAGAGAGTGTGGATAGGATAAGGTAAGCCAAGGGGAAAACTAAAGCCAGGGTAGCCTCTTCTTGTACACATACACGCACAGAGAGAATTTAAGGCTAGCGATTTCAGGCCTCTCATTTTTATTTATTTTTTTCTTTTCTATTTTTTCTATGTCTCTTCTCCTATGACACCTCATCTTCTGTCTCTCTTTCTCAATCTTTGGTTGTGCTATATAAACCTTAATTATTGGATCAGGCATAAACAACTTATTAGAGGCTTTCTTGTCGTCTTCACCCTCTTTGGATTGGGCCGCCACCGTTGAGTGGCAACATATGAGACCGGCCGTGGCATACACAAAAATCAGAAATTATTTTTTCCTTGTAGTTGTACTAAGACTTTTCGTTATTCCTTAATGCAGCTAACACAGTTTCGCAACACTTCTCCCTAGGCTGCAATTGAATCAAGTCGAACTCATGAACTAATTCGAGTTCGACTTGTTAATAATTCGATAAACTAAATTTGTGAGCTATTGAGCAAAGTTTAAGCTTGAAATTGAGTTCATATATTAAATGAGATGAGCTTGAACTTTGATAAGCTCAATTCATTAACTCTTAAGCGGACTCGATTATATATATATATATATATTTTATATATAATTTTGATGTAAGACATGAGTAAAAAAATTATAATTGATAGATAGTCAATATATAAAATTGATCTTTTTAAATATTTTTAATATATATAAATTATGATTTATTGATATAAAATTATATTATATTCTCTTATTTATGCCAGTTCGCTAGCTTGGGCCAACTCGTGAGTTTTCTGTGAGTCGAACTTAAATTTGATCTAACTCGACTCACTTCTAGCCTTACTTCTCACAAGAATTATTAATACGTATGCGGCATATAATTATGAGAACAAGTATAAAAAAATATAAAGAATAGAAACATAAAAAATAATGTTTTTGTATTTTACTTGATGATAAATTGAAGATAAGATAGAATAAATAATAAAAAATATAATTTATTTTTTTTCTTTCACACAAAATTTAGAAATTAAAATAGAATAGTAAAAATTAGGATTAAGTACTTTTTTCGTTCCTAAGGTCTGGGGTGAAAATCAAATTCGTCCCCGACCTTCTTTTGTTATTAAAATCATTCCCAACGTTCACAAACACTTTAAAATCATCCTCCCCTCCATTAACGAATTTTTTGGACATTTTTACCCTTTAGGTTATTACCGATAGTTGATGCCTTTAATTGATTAAAAAATTTAAGTTATTTTTTTATATAATTGGTTGGAGAGATAGAGATTAAATAAAAAAACTCACCACCAACCAAAATAATAAAAACGTCTATTAGGGTTCCAGAGGTTGCAATGCAGCCATGACTTCGGAGAGCTCAAGGTCGTCTCGAAGTCGCTCGCTTGCGCAAAAGAGGGAGCTTCTTTGTGGGCACGGTGAGAGACCTCTACTGTAAATTTCGGGAACAAAAAATAACCCTGGTCGACGATTTTAGGGCTACATCTACTATGAGGTGCGTTTTTTTTATTTTTGTTCTTGATTGATGATTGATGAGCGGATAATTTATACGCTTTTTGGTATTATTTTTAGGTAGTTTTTAGTATGTTTTAGTTACTTTTTAATATATTTTTATTAGTTTTTATGCAAAAATTATATTTCTGGACTTTACTATGAGTTTGTGTGTTTTTCTGTAATTTCAGGTATTTTCTGGCTGAAATTGAGGGACCTGAGCAAAAATCTGATTCAGAGGCTGAGAAAGGACTGCAGATGCTATTGGATTCTGACCCTCCTGCACTCGAAGTGAATTTTTTGGAGCTACAGAAGCCCAATTGGCACGCTCTCAATTACGTTGGAAAGTAGACATCATGGGCTTTCCAGCAATGAATAATAGTCCATACTTTGCCCGAGATTTGACAGCCCAAACTAGCGTCCAAACGTCCACCAGAGACCTTTTTCTGGCGTTAAATGCCGGAACTGAACCAGAACTGGAGTTAAATGCCCAAACTGGCATCCAAGCTGGCGTTTAACTCCAAGAATGGCCTATGCACGTGAAAGCTTCAAAGCTCAGCCCAAATACACACCAAGTGGGCTCCGGAAGTGGATTTCTGCACTATCTGCACTTAGTTACCTATTTTTTGTAATCCCTAGTAACTAGTTTAGTATAAATAGCACTTTTTACTATTGTATTGGGGAGCTTATGCCATTTTGCACATTTGGGAGGCTGGCCATTCGGCCAAGTCTAGACCTTTTTCTTTTATGTATTCTCCAACGGTGGAGTTTTTACACCTCATAGATTAAGGTGCGGAGCTCTGCTGTTCTTCATGAATTAATGCAAGTACTATTGTTTCTCTTTCAATTCATGCCTACTTCTTCTCCAAGATATACTCTCGTACTTAATTCAGTTAAGTCAGAATGAAGGGGTGACCCGTGACAATCACCCACTATCTTCGTTACTCGCTTAGCCAAGATCCGCGTGCCTGATAACCACAAGCGGTCTACATGATGTTCAACGTAGTCATTGGACGACAGCCGGAGTATAATCTCTTGGGTCTCTGATCCACGGATTTGACTCGCCTCTCCTGACAATAGAGCATTCGAATCCGTGAGATTAGAACTTTAGTGGTATAGGCTATAACCAATTGGCAGCATTCTTGAGATCCGAAAAGTATAAACATTGTCTGTGATATTCCGAGTAGGATCTGGGATGGGATACCTGTGACGAGCTTCAAAATCGTAAATGTTGGGCACAGTGACAGTGTGCAAAAGGATAGAGAGATTGACGTTAGGATTTTTGCTATTAAAGAATTTGTAAAAATATAGTCGCATTGTGAGTATAGATTCTAAACCAATAGAAAATCCCTCCGTACAAACGTTTTGGTTGTCACAAGTAACAAACCCCTAAATAAATTGATAACCGAAGTATTTAAACCTCGGGTCATCTTCTCAAGGAATTGCAGGGAGGTATGTTCTTATTATTGGTTATGAAGATTGTAAATCAGGGTTTTAAAGATGAGGAACAAGTAATTTAAATGGTAGGTAAAATAAATAAATGACTGTAAAATAAACTTTTGGCAAGGTATGAGAAATTGGAAGTCATATCCTAGTTATCCTTATCAATGATGATGAAAATTGAATCTTAATTCCACTTAGTTAACATTTGCTAGTGCAAGGGAAGGTCAAGTGACTAATTAGTTTGATCTTCAAATCCTAGTTAATTCCTAGAAAAAATTGGGATTATAGAAGTTCAAGCTAATTAGCAAAGATAGCGATTATCAATCATGTTGAGTCTAATAACTCCTGAGTTACTGATTTCTTAACCAAGACCAAAAGGAGAAAAGTAAATCTACTAGAATAAAAATGTCTTCGGATTGGAAGCAACAGTAACATAAATAAAAGAAAGAAATCCTAAATTTGAAATACCTCAAATAATATTAATTAAGAAAATCATAACATGAATGTCATTAAGCCAAATTGGCAACATATACAATTGAAAATAAGAGAAGTCAAAATAAAGGAATATTAAACCTGGAGCTCAGAAGAATTGTAAGTTGAAATAATAATAAATCCTAAATTCTTTAAAAGGAATCCTAATCCTAAATCCTAAGTGAGAGGAGAGAACTTCTCTCTCTAAAAACTACATCTAAAACCTAAAATTGAATTATGAAAGCCTGTTGAGTCTCTGCATGTTCCCTGACTTTAATCTGTGTTTTTGGGTCAAAAATTGGGTTGAAAATGCAGCCCAGAATCTCTACCAGCGACTTTTGTAATTTTGTAGATCGCGCATGTCACGCGTCCGCGTCGTCCACGCGATTGCGTCACTTAGCGTTTTTCGTATCACGCGTGCGCGTCATCCACGCATTCGCGTCGTTCATGCAGCTTCCAATCCGCGCGGTCGCGTCAGGCACGCGAACGCGTCACTCTGATTTCTTCCATTTCACGCGGTCGCGTGAGCTATGCGACCGCGTGACTTCTCGTTGGTCATCTCCTCAATTTCCTTGTGTTCCTTCCATTTTTGCATGCTTCCTCTTCATTCCTTACGCCATTCCTGCCCTATGAAGTCTGAAATACTTAACATACAGATCACGGTATCGAATGGTATGAAGGAAGATAAAAATATACAACAAAAAGGTCCTTAGGAAGCAAGTTATTAATCATAGGATATTTTTAGGAAGGAATTGTAAATACATGCAAATTATATGAATAAGTAGGTGAAAAGCTTGATAAAACCACTCAATAAAACACAATATAAACCATAAAATAGTGATTTATCAACCTCTCCACACTTAAACATTAGCATGTCCTCATGCTAATCTCAAGGAGACGAAATAAATGAGTAGGAAAAGACAAGACTCATGCAATGCAACCTATGAATGTGAATGCAACTACATGCTGAAATGATTCTACCTACTTGGTGAAAAAGTAAATAAATCTTTCAAGAATAAATATGAACTGAATTTCACTAATTCAAATTACAAAATACAATACAAATAACTTTCAAGAAGAAGATAACTCATGAAAGCAGGGAACATAGAATCAAGCATTGAACCCTTACTGGTAGTGTATATCTCACTCTAGTCTCTCTAGTGTATAGGGTAATCACTCTATTCTTCTCTAATCATGCTTTCTAAACTTTGTTCTTCATCTAACCAATCAACAAATATTTAATGTATACATACAAACATCATGAGGTCTTTTTCAAGGTTGTAATGAGACTAAGGTAAGGGTAAGGGTACATATATAAGGCTAAGTGAGCTAATAATTGAACCCTTGATTAGTTTAAGATGTCACCTAACATATACATACTCTATATAATCTAGAAATCTTGCCTAGCTACCTAATTTTCCCACTTGTGTGTTACATACTCATGCACCAATTTTATTTTTGATTTTATCCCATGTGCATTGATTCTTTAATTTTTTTGCATCGGGGTAATTTTTGTCCCCTTATTTAATTACTTAATAATTTTTTTTCTTTTTTTTCTTTTTTTTTTCGAAATATAAGTATAATATATCAATGCACATGGTGTTTTAATTATTTTGATTTCGCATGAGCATGCTCCCAAATTTCAAATAATTTATTCACTTGAATATCTTTTTCCTATCATCCCATGTTCCCATAAATTTCCCACACTTAGTTGATACATAATTTCTATCTTAAGCTAACCAAGGATTCGACTTGGGATTTTTAATTTATTTTTCTGCTTAAGGCTAGTAATGTGGTTATAGAACAGAAGGGGGCTAAAAGGCTCAAGGGGGCTAACAAGGATGGCATAAAAGGATAGGCTTATTTGGGATAAGTGAGTTAATAATCAAATATGGCCTCAATCATATGCAAGCATGTAAATACACTAAATAATGGACATATAGAAT
The DNA here is from genome assembly GCF_014773155.1 of Arachis stenosperma. Classification (NCBI taxonomy): domain Eukaryota; kingdom Viridiplantae; phylum Streptophyta; class Magnoliopsida; order Fabales; family Fabaceae; genus Arachis; species Arachis stenosperma. The sequence goes on along the minus strand of NC_080379.1, from coordinate 96,083,567 downwards.
GGAACAAAGCAACGATTGCAATCATAGAGAAGAAAACACACAAGAATAAAAATTTATGGTTAAATAATGTAACCATGTAAATAAGCTCAAAATCTCATGGGTTGTGTATTCTTTAGCTCAAAAATCATGTTCCAATTTACAATCTTCAAACAAATTTAACACATAGAAAATTTTAATTTTTAATTTAAATTAGTGAAATATTATAAAATAAAGTCTTGAAAAGAAATTTATTACTTCAACCAAGTGGTGGTAAAATATGCACAAAATCTAACTATAATGCAATCAAACATGCAAATGCAAGAACTAACTACAGAGAAGTTTAAACATTGGTGTTGAGTTAGAAAATAACTAACCCATAGAGATCGGTATCGACCTCCCCACACTTAAAGATTGCACCGTCCTCGGTGCATGCTAAGATGTGCAGGTGGACGGGTTGCTTCAACTGATGCTTTTCTCCAAAAATTGAGCAGATGAACTTGTTTGTCTCCCCAGTAAGAAGCTTTTCCTCTCCCTTTGTGGTGGCCATCCTGAAAGAAGAGGGAAAAAAAGAAAAAGTAACCCAGAAATAAAAATAAGAATATAAATAAAGTCTGGGTGAGTTAATGCCAAATAATGGGGGTCTCAATTACATAGTAGCTACAACATGCAAGTGAGAAAATAGTAGAGACACATGGCATATCAATAATGTAAAAATTTGCAAAAATGAGGGAAGAGAGTGTGGGTAAGGAGAGATAATATAAATTCATGTCAATGCAAAAGTGATACAGGTATAAAAGATTGGCATTGATATAAATAATATTACCTAACCAGAATAAAACAAGTCACTAAGCACCCAAAATAATTCAAGAGAGGATGCAACAGTTAAATAAGAAAATTCAACACCAAAGGAAAAATAATGAATTTAGAAAAGAAGGAAAAATATACACTAGATTAAAATGCAATGAATGGAATATGCAAATAAATAAAATGAAAGATAAGAAGAATGAGAAGGGAAGGAAGGGAAGAAAGAAGTAAGGAAGAAAGGAGGGAGGAAAAATTAGGATTGGGGAAGAAAAGATAAGATATTTTGGCAATTTAGGGTAAGCTGTGCGGCGCAAGCGACGCGGACGCGTGGGGGACGCGGTCGCGCGACTTGCGCTTAAATTAATCGACGCGGTCGCGTCGGTCACGCGGACGTGTGACGCATTTTGTGCTACTGGCGCGAGGGCAGCCTCGCGTTCGCACAACTCTCTGTTCAAAATTCATTATTGCCAAATTCCAAGGTGACGTGGCCGCGTCGACGACGCGATCGCGTGAGTGGCCATTACAGGGATATGACGCGAACGCATCAGCCATGCGTCCGCATGGTAAGGCTTGTGCGTTCAGCACCAATCTAGCACCACTCCAGTACAACTTTCGGTCGTGCACACTTTCTTACGTCGAATTTCAGGTCACGCGTTCGCATGGGTGACGCGAACGCGTGGGAGGCAATTTTCCCACATGACGCGGACGCGTGGATCAATTTGTGCCAAAGGCACGCCTCCAGCCACGCTCTCGCGTGACTCTCTGTTCACTTTTCTTTTCTCCCTAATGTGCCTGCGACGCGGACGCGTCAGCGACGCTATCGCGTCGCGTGCGATTTTTTTTATGCAAAAATGTAGAATGCAATGCTAATGCAGATGTTATGAATAATTTCAGGTTCAATGAAATAAAATAAAATAAAATTCAAAAACAAACAAAACTAGAGAAAATTATAATTGCAAAAGAAAAGATCATACCATGGTGGGTTGTCTCCCACCTAGCACTTTTAGTTAAGGTCCTTAAGTTGGACTTTTGATGAGTTTTCTGCTATGGTGGCTTGTGCTTGTATTCATCTAAAAATCTCCACCAATGTTTGGAATGCCAACAGCCTCCGGAGTCCCAAACTAGGCATGTGAAGCTTCTGAGCAGATTCAAACAAATTCTCAGGCTCCCGGGGTGACGAATATTAGAATATTTTCCAGGATCCCAAACTTTACTTTTAAATCCGCCTTTAGCTTGATCTATATTCTTCCATCCGGGCGGCTCAGAAATTGTATTCTCACCAAGATGACCAAACGTTTTCCGAGATCCATTCGATTGAACATGATACCAATCCGTGCACTTCAAGTTGAAGCGTGGAACCTTATTGAACCTTGTGCACCAGCTCTGAGTATGAGTCATTTCCCTCTTAAAGCCGCAAAAAGCTCTAAGCTGGCCATCTGTTTCAAGTAAACCAAATTCAAGTGGAAAATTGAAGAGAAAGGTCAAGGAGTTTACCCACTTGAAGGTTGTGTCGGGTGGTAGTGGCCTTGGGATAGGTGTTTCCAGTGGTTCTGCAAGCTTTACTCCCTTGTGGTCTTCAGTGAATTCCTCCACCTCTTTGCAAATTTCTTCAACTTCACCCACGTCTTAATCAAAGTCATTGATATCTTCCTCATCACTTGAGTCATAAACAGGAGGTTGAGAAAAGTCGACCTCTGCATCATCTTCATATTCACTTGGGGGAGATTCTTCCATCTCAAAGAATTCACTTGCGGATGCAAGTTCGTTACTAAGAGAACTTGACTTGTGATCATCATCATCAAGGAAACTTGTATCTTGGGTTATTCCGTCCAGTTCTTCATAAGATATCTGCATTGGGGGCTGCGCAACATCCTCTTTAGCATCAATTGTAATATCTTTGACGGAATTCTCCACAACTCGGGATTCAGGTGGCGGTTCGGCATCTCCTAAATCTTCAACCAACTCTTCATCTTCTACAATGACAGCTTCCTCTATTTGTTCCAGTACGAAGTTATGCTCTATGCTGTCCACTGGAGCTTCTAGTGTCTTTTTCGTGCTGCATTCTTCATTAGATTCCCCACATGAAGCCATGGGAGTCTGTTGAGTGTCTGAACGTCTGGAAGATAATTGATTTATTTCTTGCTCCAGTTGATGAAGGGTTGCATTAAATTGGTTTACTGATTCTTCAAAGCGAACCTGTGATTCTTGGCTCGATGAATGCGAACATGGTGTATAGGGGAGTGGTGGTTCTTGGGAGTAATTGGATTGGCGTTGGGGTGGATAAGGATCATGTGGTTGTGAATGGTGAAAAGAAGCTTGTGAGTGTGGTGGTTCGAAGTTATGTCGAGAGGATGGTCTCTGAGCACAGGGTGGGGCTTGTTGGTAGTTACAAGGCGGTCCACCAAATCTATTAGTTGGGCATGCATTGTAAAATGGTCTTTGTCCATGATATCTAGGAGGATGTTGTTGCCTAAAGGGGTGATCAGATCCTCGTGGCTCCATCCATCTTTGATTACTTAGACCTTGATGCATAGTCCTGTTATTACTTCTATTTCTTGCAACAAAATTAGAACCAAACTCAAAGCGAGAGGGGTGAGAATTCATAATAGCTATCAGAAATAAGAGGGAAGAGAGAAAACAAATAAACAAGTAAAAGGAATTTTTTTTTGAAAAATATTTACAATAACCAATAATAAGGCACACGTTTGCAATTCCCCGGCAACGGTGCCATTTTAACGTTAGGATTTTTGCTAGTAAAGAATTTATAAAAATATAGTCGCGTTGTGAGTATGATTTTAAACCAACAAAAAATCCCTTCGTACAAACGTTTTGGTTGTCACAAGTAACAAACCCCTAAATAAATTGATAACCGAAGTATTTAAACCTCGGGTCGTCTTCTCAAGGAATTGTAGGGAGGTATGTTCTTATTATTGGTTATGAAGATTGTAAATCGGGGTTTTAAAGATGAGGAACAAGTAATTTAAATGGCAGGTAAAATAAATAAATGACTGTAAAATAAACTTTTGGCAAGGTATGAGAAATTGGAAGTCCTATCCTTGTTATCCTTATCAATGATGATGAAAATTGAATCTTAATTCCACTTAGTTAACATTTGCTAGTGCAAGGGAAGGTCAAGTGACTAATTAGTTTGATCTTCAAATCCTAGTTAATTCCTAGAAAAAAATTGGGATTATAGAAGTTCAAGCTAACTAGCAAAGATAGCGATTATCAATCACGTTGAGTCTAATAACTCCTGAGTTACTGATTTCTTAACCAAGACCAAAAGGAGAAAAGTAAATCTACTGGAATAAAAAGGTCTTCGAATTGGAAGCAACAGTAACATAAATAAAAGAAAGAAATCCTAAATCTGAAATACCTCAAATAATATTAATTAAGAAAATCATAACATGAATGTCATTAAGCCAAATTGGCAACATATATAATTACAAATAAGAGAAGTCAAAATAAAGGAATATTAAACCTGGAGCTCAGAGAAATTGTAAGTTGAAATAATAATAAATCCTAAATCCTTTAAGAGGAATCCTAATCATAAATTCTAAGAGAGAAGAGAGAACCTCTCTCTCTAAAAACTACTTCTAAAACCTAAAATTTAATTATGAAAGCCTGTTGAGTCTCTGCATGTTCCCTGACTTTAATCTGTGTTTCTGGGCCAAAAATTGGGTTGAAAATGCGGCCTAGAATCTCTGCCAGCGACTTTTGTAATTCTGCAGATCGCGCACGTCACGCGTCCGCGTCGTCCACGCGATCGCGTCACTTAGCGTTTTTCGTATCACGCGTGCGCGTCGTCCACGCATTCGCGTCGTTCGTGCAGCTTCCAATCCGCGCGGTCGTGTCAGGCACGCGAACGTGTCACTCTGATTTCTTCCATTTCGCGCGGTCGCGTGAGCCATGCGACCGCGTGACTTCTTGCTGGTCATCTTCTCAATTTCCTTGTGTTCCTTCCATTTTTGCATGCTTCCTCTTCATTCCTTATGCTATTCCTGCCCTATGAAGCCTGAAACACTTAACATACAGATCACAGCATCGAATGGTACGAAGGAAGATAAAAATATACAACAAAAAGGTCCTTAGGAAGTAAGTTATTAATCATAGGATATTTTTAGTAAGGAATTGTAAATACATGCAAATCATATGAATAAGTGGGTGAAAAGCTTGATAATACCACTCAATAAAACACATATAAACCATAAAATAGTGGTTTATCAGAGATCCTATTCCGACACAAGTGAGAACCGACAGATGATTAGCCGTGCGGAAACCGTACCTGGACCATTTTCACTGAGAGGACGGATTGTAGCCATTGACAACGGTGATCTACCAACATATAGCTTGCCATGGAAGGGAGCACGCATGATTGGATGAAGACAATAGGAAAGCAGAGGTTCAGAAGCAACAAAGCATCTCTAAACGCTTAGCTGAAATTCTCACCGATGAATTACATAAGTATCTTTATTTTATTTTATATTTTATTTATTTTTTAATTATCAAAACCTTATAGCCATTTGAATCCGCCTGACTAAGATTTACAGGATGACTATAGCTTGCTTCAAGCCGGCAATCTCCGTGGGATCGACCCTTACTCGCGTAAGGTTTTATTACTTGGACGACCCAGTGCACTTAGCTTGCTGGTTAGTTGTGCGCTGTGCAAAAGTGTGATTGCAGTTTCATGCACCACGTTCTTGGCGCCGTTGCCGGATATTGTTCGAGTTTGGACAACTGACGGTTCATCTTGTTGCTTAGATTGGGTAATTTTATTTTTTTAAAGCTTTTTATTTTTATTGTCAAAAAATACAAAAACATTTAATAAAATCACAAAAACAAAAAAAAATTGTGTTTCTTGTTTGAGTCTTGTGTCAAATTTTAAGTTTGGTGTCTGATGAGCGGATAATTTGTACGCTTTTTGGCATTGTTTTTAGTATGTTTTTAGTAGTTTTAGTTGAGTTCTTAGTATATTTTTATTAGTTTTTAGTTAAAATTCACTTTTCTGGACTTTACTATGAGTTTGTGTGTTTTTCTGTGATTTCAGGTATTTTCTGGCTGAAATTGAGGGACCTGAGCAAAAATCTGATCCAGAGACTGAAAAGGACTGCAGATGCTGTTGGATTCTGACCTCCCTGCACTCGAAGTGGATTTTCTGGAGCTACAGAAGCCCAATTGGCGCGCTCTCAACGGCGTTGGAAAGTAGACATCCTGGGCTTTCCAGCAATATATGATAGTCCATACTTTGCCCAAGATTTGATGGCCCAAACCGGCGTTCAAAGTCACCTTCAGAATTTCCAGCGTTAAACGCCGGAACTGGCACCAAAATGGGAGTTAAACGCCCAAACTGGCATAAAAGCTGGCGTTTAACTCCAAGAAGAGTCTCTACACGAAAAATGCTTCATTGCTCAGCCCAAGCACACACCAAGTGGGCCCGGAAGTGGATTTTTATGTCATTTACTCATCTTTGTAATCCTTAGGCTACTAGTTCCCTATAAGTAGGACCTTTTACTATTGTATTTTTCATCTGGAGATCTTTGAATCTTTTGATCACTGGGAGGCTGGCCTCACGGCCATGCCTAGACCTTGTTCTTATGTATTTTCAACGGTGGAGTTTCTACACACCATAGATTAAGGTGTGGAGCTCTGCTGTACCTCGAGTATTAATGCAATTACTATTGTTCTTCTATTCAATTCCGCTTGTTCTTTGTCCAAGATATCACTCGCTCTTCAACTTGATGAATGTGATGATCCGTGACACTCATCATCATTCTCACCTATGAACAAAGTGACTGACAACCACTTTTGTTCTACAAGCATACAAGGCTCTAGTGTTTATCTCTTAGGTTCCTGATGCACGATGCATGGTTGATCGCCTGACAACCGAGTGCTTGCCTGACAACCGAGCCAGCCATTCCGTGAGATCAGAGTCTTCGTGGTATAGGTAAGAACTGATGGCGGCATTCAAGAGAATCCGGAAGGTCTAACCTTGTCTGTGGTATTCTGAGTAGGATTCAATGATTGAATGACTGTGACGTGCTTCAAACTCCTAGCAGGCGGGGCGTTAGTGACAGACGCAAAAGAATCACTGGATTCTATTCCGGCCTGACCGAGAACCGACAGCTGGATAGCCGTGCCGTGACAGGGTGCGTTGAACATTTCCACTGAGAGGATGGGAGGTAGCCACTGACAACGGTGAAACCCTTGCATAAGCTTGCCATGGAAAGGAGTAAGAAGGATTGGATGAAGACAGTAGGAAAGCAGAGAGACGGAAGGGAAAGCATCTTCATACGCTTATCTGAAGCTCTCACCAATGATATACATAAGTGTCTCTATCTTTATCTTTATGTTTTATTCATATATCATCTATACCCATTTGAGTCTGCCTGACTAAGATTTACAAGGTGACCATAGCTTGCTTCATACCAACAATCTCCGTGGGATCGACCCTTACTCGCGTAAGGTTTATTACTTGGACGACCCAGTGCACTTGCTGGTTAGTTGTGCGGAGTTGTGATAGAGAGTTGAGATTGCAACGAGCCCACCAAGTCTGTGGCGCCATTGATGATCACAATTTCGTGCACCAAGTTTTTGGCGCCGTTGCCGGGGATTGTTTCGTGTATGGACAACTGACGGTTCATCTTGTTGCTTAGATTAGGTATTTTTCTTCAGAGTTCTTAAGAATGAATTCTAGTGTTTCATGATGATCTATTGAAATCTGGCTGGCTGAGAAGCCATGTCTAATCTTATTGGACCTAGGTTTCAACTGATCATCACAATAGCTTGTTGATTTCTATCAATCTTGCTATTGGAGCAATGATCTGCTAAGGCTTGGCTGGCCATTAGCCATGTCTAGTGTTTTGGACCGAAGCTTTCTTTGAAAGCTTGGCTGGCTGTGAAGCCATGTCTAATTCCTGGACCGGAGTCTTAGACTAGCATTGCAATGATTCCTGGAAATCAAATTGAGAATTCTGAAACCTTTATTTTCTATTTTCATATAATTTTCGAAAAAGCACAAAAAAATTATAAAAATCATAAAAACCAAAAATATTTTATGTTTCTTGTTTGAGTCTAGTGTCTGATTTTAAGTTTGGTGTCTTGCATGCATTGTTTATTTGATCTTGGTTCTATTTTCAAGTCAATAGTACAGGGAACTGAAGATTCAGAACATGCAGCAGAGGAATTACACAGAAAAAGCTGGGTGTTCAAAACGCCCAGTAAAGAAGGACAGACTGGCATTTAAACGCCAGCCAGGGTACCTGGTTAGGCGTTTAACGCCCAAAAAGGTAGTGCATTGGGCGTTAAACGCCAGAATGTGCACCATTCTGGGCGTTTAACGCCAGGATGGCACAAGGGGGAGGATTTTGTTTTCAAAATCAATTTTTTTAAGTTTTCAAAAGTTTTTCAAAATCAAATCTTTTTCAAATCAAATCTTTTCAATCAAATGTTTTCAAAATCAATTTCTTTCCTTTTTCAAAGATACTTACTAATAATTAATGATTTGATTGAACATTTCAAGTATGTTGCCTTTTCTGTTGAGAGAGGTTTAATGTTTGAATCATATCTTTTCTTGTTAGGCAAGTCATTAATTTTTAAAATCAAATCTTTTTAAAATTATTTTCAAATCATATCTTTTCAATCATATCTTTTTAAAACCATAACTTCTCAATCAAATCTTTTTAATCACATCTTTTTCAAAACAGTTTTTAATCATATCTTTTTTATTTCTAATTTCAAAATCTTTTTCAAAAATTACTTGATTTCTTTTCCACTCTTGATTTTCGAAAATCAATTAGAGTTTTTCAAAAATGTTTTCAAAATATTTCACTTGATTTTCGAAAATTTCTTCCTCTCTTCCCACATCCTTCTATTTATGGAGTACCACTCTTTCTCAATGCACAATTCGAACTCTATCTAATTAAGTTCGAATTCTTCTACCTCTTCCTTCTATTTTTCTTTTCCTCTGACACCTCAAGGAATCTCTATACTGTGACATAGAGGATTCCACACTTTCTTGTTCTCTTCTCTTTCATATGAGCAGGAGCAAGGACAAAGGCATTCTTGTTGAAGCTGACCCTGAACCTGAAAGGACCTTGAAGCGAAAGCTAAGAGAAGCTAAGGCACAACTCTCTGTAGAGGACCTAACAGAAATCTTCAAGGAAGAAGAACCCATGGCAGCCGAAAACAACAACAATGCAAGGAAGGTGCTGGGTGACTTTACTGCACCTACTCCCGACTTCTATGGGAGAAGCATCTCTATCCCTGCCATTGGAGCAAACAACTTTGAGCTTAAGCCTCAATTAGTTTCTCTAATGCAACAGAATTGCAAGTTCCATGGACTTCTATTGGAAGATCCTTATCAGTTCTTAGCTGAATTCTTGCAAATCTGTGACACTGTCAAGACTAATGGGGTTGACCCTGAGGTCTACAGACTTATGCTATTCCCTTTTGCTGTAAGAGACAGAGCTAGGACATGGTTGGACTCACAACCTAAAGAAAGCCTGGACTCATGGGAAAAGCTAGTCAATGCCTTCTTGGCAAAGTTCTTTCCACCTCAAAAATTGAGTAAGCTTAGAGTGGAAGTCCAAACCTTCAGACAGAAGGATGGAGAATCCCTCTATGAAGCTTGGGAAGGATACAAACAATTAATCAGAAAGTGTCCCTCAGACATGCTTTCTGAATGGAGCATCATAGGTATTTTCTATGATGGTCTGTCTGAAATATCCAAGATGTCTTTGGATAGCTCTGCTGGAGGATCTCTTCATCTGAAGAAGACGCCTACAGAAGCTCAAGAGCTAATTGAAATGGTTGCAAATAACCAATTCATGTACACTTCTGAAAGGAATCCTGTGAACAATGGGACAAGTCAGAAGAAAGGAGTTCTTGAGATTGATACTCTGAATGCCATTCTGGCTCAGAACAAAATATTGACTCAACAAGTCAATTTGATTTCTCAAAGTCTGTCTGGAATGCAAAATGCGCCAAGCAGTACTAAGGATGCTTCATCTGAAGAAGAAGCTTATGATCCTGAGAACCCTTCAATGGAAGAGGTGAATTACCTAGGAGAACCCTATGGAAACACCTATAATTCTTCATGGAGAAATCACCCAAATTTCTCATGGAAGAATCAAGAGAGACCTCAACAAGGTTTCAACAACAATAATGGTGGAAGAAACAGGTTTAGCAATGGCAAGCCTTTTCCATCATCTTCTCAGCAACAGACAGAGAATTCTAAGCAGAACCACTCTGACTTAGCAACCATGATCTCTGATCTAATCAAAACCACTCAAAGTTTCATGACTGAAACAAGGTCCTCCATTAGGAATTTGGAGGCACAAGTGGGATAGCCGAGCAAGAAAGTTACTGAACTCCCTCCAAGTACTCTTCCAAGCAACACAGAAGAAAATCCAAAAGGAGAGTGCAAGGCCATCAACATGGCCGAATTTGGAGAGGAAGGAGAGGAAGTGAACGCCACTGAGGAAGACCTCAATGGGCGTGCACTGACCTCCACTGAGTTCCCCAATGAGGAACCATGGGAATCTGAGGCTCAAAATGAGACCATAGAGATTCCATTGGACTTACTTCTGCCCTTCATGAGCTCTGATGAGTATTCTTCCTCTGAAGAGGATGAGTATGTCACTGAAGAGCAAGTTGCTAAATACCTTGGAGCAATCATGAAGCTAAATGACAAGTTATTTGGAAATGAGACTTGGGAGGATGAACCCCCTTTGCTCACCAGAGAACTAGATGACTTGTCTAGGCAGAAATTACCTCAAAAGAGACAAGATCCTGGGAAGTTTTCAATACCTTGTACCATAGGCACCATGACCTTCAAGAAGGCTCTGTGTGACTTAGGGTCAAGTGTAAACCTCATGCCTCTCTCTGTAATGGAGAAGCTAGGGATCTTTGAGGTGCAAGCTGCAAGAATCTCATTAGAGATGGCAGACAACTCAAGAAAACAAGCTCATGGACTTGTAGAGGATGTTTTGGTGAAGATTGAAAACCATTACATCCCTGCTGATTTCATAGTCCTAGAGACTGGGAAGTGCATGGATGAATCTATCATCCTTGGAAGACCCTTCCTAGCCACAGCAAAGGCTGTGATTGATGTTGATGGAGGTGAACTGATCATTCAAGTGAATGAAGAATCCTTTGTGTTTAAGGCTCAAGGATATCCCTCTGTCACCATGGAGAGGAAGCATGAAGAGCTTCTCTCAAATCAGAGTCAAACAGAGCCCCCACAGTCAAACTCTAAGTTTGGTGTTGGGAGGCCACAACCAAACTCTAAGTTTGGTGTTGAACCCCCACATTCAAACTCTAAGTTTGGTGTTGGGAGGTTCCAACATTGCTCTGAGAAAATATGAGGCTCCATGAGAGCCATCTGTCAAGCTACTGACATTAAAGAAGCGCTTGTTGGGAGGCAACCCAATGTTATATGTTATCTAGTTCTCTTTGTTATTTTATGTTTTTTGTAGGTTGATGATCATAAGAAGACACAAAATCAATTGAAAAAGCAAAAATAGAATGAAAAACAGGAAGAAAAATAGCACACCCTGGAGGAAGAACCTACTGGCGTTTAAACGCCAGTAAGGCTAGCAGGTGGGCGTTTAACGCCCAGTCTGGCACCATTCTGGGCGTTTAACGCCAGAAAGGGGCACCAGACTGGCGTTAAACGCCAGGAAAGGGCAAGAACCTGGCGTTAAACGCCAGAAATGGGCACCAGCCCGGCGTTTAACGCCAGAATTGGCTCAAAACGTGATTTTGAATGCCATTTGGTGCAGGGATGACTTTTCCTTGACACCTTAGGATCTGTGGACCCCACAGGATCCCCACCAACCCCACCACTCTCTCTCTTCTTCACCCATTCACCAATCACCTCAACCCCTCTTCCCCAAAAATCCTTCACCTATCAAATCCCATCTTTCTCTTCACCACTCACATCCATCCTTCATAAAACCCCACCTACCTCACCCTTCAAATTCAAACCACTTTTCCCTCCCAAACCCACCCATACATGACCGAACCATGAACCCCCCTCTCCTATATAAACCCTTCTTCACCCCTTCATTTTCACACAACCTAAACACCACTTCTCCCCCTCTTTGGCCGAACACAAAGCCATTCCCTTCTTCCTCATTTCTTCTTCTTCTACTCTCTTCTTTCTTCTTTTGCTCGAGGACGAGCAAACCTTTTAAGTTTGGTGTGGTAAAAGCATTGCTTTTTGTTTTTCCATAACCATTTATGGCATCCAAGGCCGGAGAAACCTCTAGAAAGAGGAAAGGGAAGGCAAAAGCTTCCACCTCCGAGTCATGGGAGATGGAGAGATTCATCTCAAGGGTGCATCAAGACCACTTCTATGAAGTTGTGGCCTTGAAGAAGGTGATCCCCGAGGTCCCTTTTTCACTCAAAAAGAGTGAATATCCGGAGATCCGACATGAGATCCGAAGAAGAGGTTGGGAAGTTCTTACCAACCCCATTCAACAAGTCAGAATCTTGATGGTTCAAGAGTTCTATGCCAATGCATGGATCACCAAGAACCATGACCAAAGTGTGAACCCAGAACCAAAGAATTGGCTCACTATGGTTCGGGGTAAATACTTGGATTTTAGTCCGGAAAATGTAAGGTTAGCATTCAACTTGCCCATGATGCAAGGAGATGAGCATCCTTACACTAGAAGGGTCAACTTTGATCAAAGGTTGGACTAAGTTCTCACCGACATTTGTGAAGAGGGCGCCCAATGGAAGAGAGATTCAAGAGGGAAGCCGGTTCAATTGAGAAGGCATGACCTCAAGCCCGTGGCTAGAGGATGGTTGGAGTTTATCCAACGCTCAATCATTCCCACTAGCAACCGGTCCGAAGTTACTCTAGACCGGGCCATCATGATTCATAGCATCATGATTGGAGAAGAAGTGGAAGTTCATGAGGTTATAGCCCAAGAACTCTATAAGGTGGCGGACAAGTCCTCCACCTTGGCAAGGTTAGCCTTTCCTCACTTCATTTGTCACCTCTGTTATTCAGTAGGAGTTGACATAGAAGGAGACATCCTCATTGATGAGGACAAGCCCATCACTAAGAGAAGGATGGAGCAAACAAGAGACCCCTCTCATCATGAGATCCCTGAGATGCCTCAAGGGATGCACTTTCCTCCACAAGATTATTGGGAGCAACTGAACACCTCCCTAAGAGAATTGAGTTCCAACATGGGACAACTAAGGGTGGAGCACCAAGAACATTCCATCCTCCTCCATGAGATTAGAGAAGATCAAAGAATCATGAGAGAGGATCAACAAAGACAAGGAAGAGACATTGAGGAGCTCAAGCACTCCATAAGACCTTCAAGAGGAAGAACAAGCCGCCATCACTAAGGTGGACCCGTTCTTTAATCTCCTTGTTCTTTATTTTTCTGTTTTTCAAATTTTAGTGCTTATATTTATCCATGTTTGTGTCTTATGATCATTAGTGTCTATGCCTTAAAGTTATGAATGTCCTATGAATCCATCACCTTTCTTAAATAAACAATGTTCTTAATTGAAAAAAAAAAGAATTGCATGAATTTTGAATTTTATAACAGTTTAATTATTTTGATGTGGTGGCAACACTTTTGTTTTCTGAATGTATGCTTAAACAGTGCATATGTCTTTTGAATTTGTGGTTCATGAATGTTGGCTCTTGAAAGAATGATGAAAAAGGAGACATGTTACTGAGGATCTGAAAAATCATAAAAATGATTCTTGAAGCAAGAAAAAGCAGTGAAAAAAAAACGAAAAAAAAGAAGAAAGAGAAAAAGAAAGAAAAAGAAAGAAATAAAGTTGTGATCCAAGGCAAAAAGAGTGTGCTTAAGAACCCTGGACACCTCTAATTGGGGACTTTAGCAAAGCTGAGTCACAATCTGAAAAGGTTCACCCAATTATGTGTCTGTGGCATGTATGTATCCGGTGGTAATACTGGAAGACAGAGTGCTTTGGGCCACGGTCAAGACTCATAAAGTAGCTGTGTTCAAGAATCATCATACTTAACTAGGAGAATCAATAACACTATCTGGATTCTGAGTTCCTAAAGAAGCCAATCATTATGAATTTCAAAGGATAGAGTGAGATGCCAAAACTGTTCAGAGGCAAAAAGCTAAAAGTCCCGCTCATCTAATTAATACTGATCTTCATAGATGTTTTTGGAATTCATTGCATATTCTCTTCTTTTTATCTTATTTGATTTTCAGTTGCTTGAGGACAAGCAACAATTTAAGTTTGGTGTTGTGATGAGCGGATAATTTGTACGCTTTTTGGCATTGTTTTTAGTATGTTTTTAGTAGTTTTAGTTGAGTTCTTAGTATATTTTTATTAGTTTTTAGTTAAAATTCACTTTTCTGGACTTTACTATGAGTTTGTGTGTTTTTCTGTGATTTCAGGTATTTTCTGGCTGAAATTGAGGGACCTGAGCAAAAATCTGATCCAGAGACTGAAAAGGACAGCAGATGCTGTTGGATTCTGACCTCCCTGCACTCGAAGTAGATTTTCTGGAGCTACAGAAGCCCAATTGGCGCGCTCTCAACGGCGTTGGAAAGTAGACATCCTGGGCTTTCCAGCAATATATGATAGTCCATACTTTGCCCAAGATTTGATGGCCCAAACCGGCGTTCAAACTCACCTTCAGAATTTCCAGCGTTAAACGCCGGAACTGGCACCAAAATGGGAGTTAAACGCCCAAACTGGCATAAAAGCTGGCGTTTAACTCCAAGAAGAGTCTCTACACGAAAAATGCTTCATTGCTCAGCCCAAGCACACACCAAGTGGGCCCGGAAGTGGATTTTTATGTCATTTACTCATCTTTGTAATCCTTAGGCTACTAGTTCCCTATAAGTAGGACCTTTTACTATTGTATTTTTCATCTGGAGATCTTTGAATCTTTTGATCACTGGGAGGCTGGCCTCACGGCCATGCCTAGACCTTGTTCTTATGTATTTTCAACGGTGGAGTTTCTACACACCATAGATTAAGGTGTGGAGCTCTGCTGTACCTCGAGTATTAATGCAATTACTATTGTTCTTCTATTCAATTCCGCTTGTTCTTTGTCCAAGATATCACTCGCTCTTCAACTTGATGAATGTGATGATCCGTGACACTCATCATCATTCTCACCTATGAACAAAGTGACTGACAACCACTTTTGTTCTACAAGCATACAAGGCTCTAGTGTTTATCTCTTAGGTTCCTGATGCACGATGCATGGTTGATCGCCTGACAACCGAGTGCTCGCCTGACAACCGAGCCAGCCATTCCGTGAGATCAGAGTCTTCGTGGTATAGGCAAGAACTGATGGCGGCATTCAAGAGAATCCGGAAGGTCTAACCTTGTCTGTGGTATTCTGAGTAGGATTCAATGATTGAATGACTGTGACGTGCTTCAAACTCCTAGTAGGCGGGGCGTTAGTGACAGACGCAAAAGAATCACTGGATTCTATTCCGGCCTGACCGAGAACCGACAGCTGGATAGCCGTGCCGTGACAGGGTGCGTTGAACATTTCCACTGAGAGGATGGGAGGTAGCCACTGACAACGGTGAAACCCTTGCATAAGCTTGCCATGGAAAGGAGTAAGAAGGATTGGATGAAGACAGTAGGAAAGCAGAGAGACGGAAGGGAAAGCATCTTCATACGCTTATCTGAAGCTCTCACCAATGATATACATAAGTGTCTCTATCTTTATCTTTATGTTTTATTCATATATCATCTATACCCATTTGAGTCTGCCTGACTAAGATTTACAAGGTGACCATAGCTTGCTTCATACCAACAATCTCCGTGGGATCGACCCTTACTCGCGTAAGGTTTATTACTTGGACGACCCAGTGCACTTGCTGGTTAGTTGTGCGGAGTTGTGATAGAGAGTTGAGATTGCAATGAGCCCACCAAGTCTGTGGCGCCATTGATGATCACAATTTCGTGCACCAAGTTTTTGGCGCTGTTGCCGGGGATTGTTTCGTGTATGGACAACTGACGGTTCATCTTGTTGCTTAGATTAGGTATTTTTCTTCAGAGTTCTTAAGAATGAATTCTAGTGTTTCATGATGATCTATTGAAATCTGGCTGGCTGAGAAGCCATGTCTAATCTTATTGGACCGAGGTTTCAACTGATCATCACAATAGCTTGTTGATTTCTATCAATCTTGCTATTGGAGCAATGATCTGCTAAGGCTTGGCTGGCCATTAGCCATGTCTAGTGTTTTGGACCGAAGCTTTCTTTGAAAGCTTGGCTGGCTGTGAAGCCATGTCTAATTCCTGGACCGGAGTCTTAGACTAGCATTTTTAAAATTTAGTTGTTTCTTGTTTGTTAAGTCAAAATTTCAAAATTCAAAAAAAAAAAAGAGAGCTTAAAACAAAAAGCAGAAGAATCACAGAGAAAAAGAGCTCACTGGCGTTAAAACGCCAGTAAAGGTATCATTCTGGGCGTTAAACGCCAGAATGGGCAGCATTCTGGGTGTTTAGAAAAATGCCCAGTAAAGAAGGATTCCTGGCGTTTAACGCCAGCCAGAGTATCTGGCTGGGCGTTAAACTCCCATAGAGGCAGCCAAGTGGGCGTTAAACGTCAGAATGCATAGCATTCTGGGCGTTTAACGTCAGGATGACACAAGGGAGGTAATTTTATTTCCAATTCGAATTTTTTCAATTTTTCATGTTTTAATTAATAATTTTTTTGCATCAAACATGTTTTAAATGTTCATCTTTCAATTTTTTATGTTTTCAAAAATTTTAAAACTAATTTTTCAAAAATATTTTTCTTAATTTTATTTCATATTTTCTAAAATCCTTGCTAACAATTAATGCTTTGATTCAAAAATTTCAAGTTTGTTACTTTCTTGTTAAGAAAGGTTCAATCTTTAAATTCTAGAATCATATCTTTTAGTTTCTTGTTAGTCAAGTCATTAACTTTAATTTTAAAAATCAAATCTTTTTAATTTCTTTTTCAATTCTTTTTCAAGATAAACTTCAATCATATCTTTTTAAAATTTTAATTTCAAAATCTTTTTCTAACTTCTTATCTTTTCAAAATTTATTTTCAAATCTTTTTCAACTAACTACTTGACTTGTTCGTTTAATTTTAAAAAGTTTACTATTTCTTATCTTTTTCAAAATCACCTAACTATTTTTCCACTTCTAATTTTCGAAAATCACTAACCACTTTTTCAAAAATCTTTTTAATTAACTAATTGTTTTAGTTTTTAATTTTCTTCTATTTCTTTTTCAAATTTTTGAACTTAACTTAATTAATTAAATAAAAATAAAAAATATTTTTCTTTTCCCTCTTTAAAAATTCGAATACTCCCTCTCTCATCTCTTTCTATTTAATTGCTAACACTTCTCTTCTACTCATAATTCGAACCCCTCTCTCTCTCTGTGTTCGAATTCTTCATCTCCTCTCTCTTCTCATCCTTCTATCCTTCTATCCTTATACTCAAATAAAGGAATCTCTATACTGTGACATAGAGGATTCCACTACTTCCTTTGTTCTCTTCTTTTTCATATGAGTAGGAACAAGGATAAGGACATTCTTGTTGAAGCTGATCTTGAACCTGAAAGGACTCTGAGGAGGAAGGTAAGAGAAGCTAAAGCACAACACTCTGGAGAGGACCTTACAGAAATTTTTGAAAAAAAAGTAGACATGGCAGCCGAACCCAACAACAATGCTAGAGATGCAAGGAAGATGCTTGGTGACTATACTGCACCAACTTCCAACTTCTATGGAAGAAGCATCTCAATTCCTGCCATTGGAGCAAACAACTTTGAGCTTAAGCCTCAACTAGTTTCTCTAATGCAGTAGAATTGCAAGTTTCATGGACTTCTATTGGAAGATCCTCATCAGTTCTTAGTTGAATTCTTACAAATCTGTGATACTGTTAAGACCAATGGGGTTAATCATGAGGTCTACAGACTTATGCTTTTCCCCTTTGCTGTAAGAGACAGAGCTAGGATATAATTAGACTCACAACCTAGAGAAAGCTTGAACTCTTGGGACAAGTTGGTCAGTGCTTTCTTGACCAAATTCTTTCCACCTCAAAAGATGAGCAAGCTTAGAGTGGAAGTCCAAACCTTCAGACAGAAGAAAGGTGAATATCTCTATGAAGCTTGGGAAAGATACAAGAAATTAACCAAAAAGTGTCCTTCTGACATGCTTCCAAAATGGAGCATCATATGTATATTCTATGATGGTCTGTGTGAATTATCCAAGATGTCGTTGGACCATTCTGCTGGTGGATCTCTTCATCTGAAAACACCTGCAGAAGCCCAGGAACTCATTGAGATGGTTGCAAATAATCAGTTCATGTACAATTCTGAAAGAAATCCTGTGAGTAATGGAATGACTCAGAAGAAAGGAGTTCTTGAGATTGATACTCTGAATGCCATATTGGCTTAGAATAAAATATTGACTCAGCAAGTCAATATGATTTCTCAGAATATGACTGGATTGCAAGCTGCATCCGCCAGTACTAAAGAAGCCTCCTCTGAAGGAGAAGCTTATGACCCTGAGAATCCTGCAATGGAAGAGGTGAATTACATGGGAGAACCCTATGGAAACACTTATAATCCTTCATGGAAGAATCATCCAAATTTCTCATGGAAGGATCAACAGAAGCCTCAACAAGGCTTCAATAATAATAATGGTGGGAGAAATAGGTTTGGCAATAGTAAGCCTTTTCCATCATCTTCTCAACAACAGACAGAGAATTCTGAGCAGAGCCCCTCTGGTTTAGCAAACATGGTCTCTGATATATCTAAGGCCACTCTCAGTTTTATGACTGAAACAAGGTCTTCCATCAGAAATTTGGAGGCATAAGTAGGTCAGCTGAGTAAAAGAGTTACTGAAACTCCTCTTAATACTCTCCCAAGCAATACAGAAGAGAATCTAAAGAGAGAGTGCAAGGCCATTAACATAACCGAAATGGACGAATCTATAGAGGAGGAAGAGACAGTGATCTCCAGTGAGAAAGACCTCAATGGACGCCCACTAGCCAATAAGGAAGTCCCTAATGAGGAACCAAAGGAATCTAAGGCTCACATAGAGACCATAGAGATTCCACTGAACTTTCTATTACCATTCATGAGCTCTGATGAGTATTTTTCCTCTAAAAAAGTGGAAGATATTGTTGAAGAGCAAGTTTCTCAATACCTAGGAGCAATCATGAAGCTGAATGCCAAGTTATTTGGTAATGAGACTTGGTAGGATGAACCTCCATTGCTCATCAATGAACTGAATGCATTGGTTCAGCTGAAAATACCCTCAGAAGAAACCGGATCCCAGAAGGTTCTTAATACCTTGTACTATAGGCACCATGACCTTTGAGAAAGCTCTGTGTGACCTGGGGTCAAGTATAAACCTCATGCCACTCTTTGTAATGGAGAAACTAGGAATCTTTGAGGTACAAGCTACAAGAATCTCACTAGAGATGGCAGACAAATCAATAAAAAAGGCTTATGGACTTGTAGAGGATGTCTTAATGAAAGTTGAAGGCCTCTACATCCCTGCTGACTTCATCATCCTAGACACTGGGAAGGATAAGGATGATTCCATCATCCTTGGAAGACCCTTCCTAGCCACAGCAAGGGCTGTAATTGATGTGGATAAAGGAGAGTTAGTCCTTCAATTGAATGAGGACTACCTTGTGTTTAAGGCTCACTGATCTTCCTCTGTAAACATGGAGAAGAAGCATGAAAAGCTTCATCCAATTCTCTCCATACAGAGTCAAGCAGAGCCCCCACATTCAAACACTAAGTTTGGTGTCAGGAGGCCACAATCATGCTCTGAGTATCTGTGAAGCTCTGTAAGAGCTTCCTGTCAAGCTATTGACATTAAATAAGCACTTATTGGGAGGCAACCCAATTTTATTTATCTATGTTAATGACTTTTTTATTTTCCATTGTTAGTTTATGTTCTCTTTAGGTTGATGATCATGTGGAGTCACCAAAATAACTGCAGAATTAAAGCAGAATAAAAAACAGCACACCTTGGAGGACGCGCTTACTGGCGTCTAAACGCCAGTAAGGATAGCAAAATGGGTGTTTAACGCCCAAAATGGCAGCATTCTGGGCATTAAACGCTAGAAATGGCAGCTAAACTGGCGTTTAACACCAGAAAAGGGTGTCTGGTGCCTGGCTGGTGTTAAATGCCAGTAAGGATAGCAGAATGGGCGTTTAACAACCAGTTTGGCAGCATTCTGGACGTTAAACACCAGAAATGGCAGCCAGACCGGCGTTTAACGCCAGGAAAGGTAGCAGAGCTGCCGTTAAACGCCAGAAATGGCACATAGAGGGCGTTTAAACACCAGAAAGGTGCAGGGATGAGAAATCCTTGACACCTCAAGACCTGTGGATCCCACAGGATCCCCACCTACCCCAACTCATGCTCTCTCCTCTTCATACCATTCCATAATACTCTTTCCCAAACACCATTCACCTATCAAATCTTACCCTCTTCTCCATAATCTCTCCATCACTCACATCCATCCACTATTTCCCAAAAATCCATCATAAAATCCCACCTACCTCACCATTCAAATTCAAACCACTTCCCTCCCAAAACCCACCCGTTCTCACACGGATCCCCTCTCTCTCTTACCCTATAAATACCCCTCCTTGCCACCTTCAATTTCACACATCACAAACACTTCCTAACCTCCCTTGGCCGAACCACTCACCCCTTCTATTTCCTCTATTTTTTCTTCTTCTCCTTTCTTTCTTCTTTTTCTCGAGGACAAGCAAACCTTTTAAGTTTGGTGTGGGAAAAAGCTCTACTTTTTGTTTTTCCATAACCACTAATGGCACCTAAGGCCAGAGAAACCTCTAGGAAGAGGAAAGGAAAGGCAGCTGCTTCCAACTCTGAGTCTTGGGAGATAGAGAGATTCATCTCAAAAGCTTGGTGCACGAAATTGGGATCATCAACAATGGCGCCAAATACTTGGTAGCGCTCTCAAACGTGAATCACACTTTGTCAAAACTTCACACAACTAACCAGCAAGTGCATTGGGTCGTCCAAGTAATACCTTACGTGAGTAAGGGTCGATCCCACGGAGATTGTTGGTATGAAGCAAGCTATGGTCATCTTGTAAATTTCAGTTAGGCGGATTCAAATGGTTATAAAGGTTTCAAAAATAATAATAAATAAAGCATAAAATAAAGATAGAGATACTCATGTAAATCATTGGTAGGAATTTCAGATAAGTGTATGGAGATGCTGTGTTCCTTCTGAATCTCTGTTTTTCTACTACTTTCATCCAATCCTTCTTACTCCTTTCCATGACAAGCTGTATGTAGGGCATCACCGTTGTCAACGGCTACTTCCCATCCTCTCAGTGAAAATGGTCCAAATGCTCTTGTCACAGCACAGCTAATCATCTGTCGGTTCTCGATCATGTCGGAATAGAATCTATTGATTCTTTTGCGTCTGTCACTACGCCCAACAATCGCGAGTTTGAAGCTCGTCACAGTCATTCAATCCCTGAATCCTACTCGGAATACCACATACAAGGTTTAGACTTTCCGGATTATCTAGAATGGCCGCCAATAATTCTAGCTTATACCACGAAGATTCTGATTAAGGAATCCAAGAGATACACGCTCGATCTAAGGTAGAACGGGAGTGGTTGTCAGGCACGCGTTCATGAGGATGGATGATGATGAGTGTCACGGATCATCACATCCATCAGGTTGAAGTGCAGCAAATATCTTAGAATAAGAATAAGCTTGAATTGAATAGAAAACAGTAGTAATTGCATTAATATTCGAGGTACAGCAGAGCTCCACACCTTAATCTATGGTGTGTAGAAACTCCACCATTGAAACTACATAAGTGATGGTCCAGGCATGACTGAATAGCCAGCCCCCAAAACGCGATCAAAGGATCAAAATACAATTCAGAGATGTGGTCAAAAGACTAGACAGTCAAAGACCCCTAGTACAATAGTAAAAAGTTCTATTTATACTAAACTAGTTACTAGGGTTTACAAAAATAAGTAATTGATGCAGAAATCCACTTTCGGGGCCCACTTGGTATATGCTTGGGTTGAGCTTGAGCTTTACACGTATAGAGGCTTCTCTTGGAGTTAAACGCCAAGTTGTAACGTGTTTTTGGCGTTTAGCTCTGGTTTGTGTCGTGTTTCTGGTGTTTGACTCCAGAATGCAGCATGGAACTAGCGTTGGAGGCCAATTTGCGTCGATTAAGCTTGAACAAAGTATGAACTATTATATATTGCTTGAAAGCTCTGGATGTCTACTTTCCAACGCCGTTGAGAGCGCGCCATTTGAAGTTCTGTAGTTCCAGAAAATCCGTTTCGAGTGCAGGGAGGTCAGAATCCAACAGCATCAGCAGTCCTTTGTCAGCCTTCTATCAGAGTTTTGCTCAGGTCCCTCAATTTCATCCAGAAAATACCTGAAATCAGAGAAAAATACACAAACTCATAGTAAACTCTAGAAATGTGAATTTTGCATAAAAACTAATGAAAACATCCCTAAAAGTAGCTAGATCCTACTAAAAACTACCTAAAAATAATGCCAAAAAGCGTATAAATTATCCGCTCATCACAACACCAAACTTAAATTGTTTCTTGTCCCCAAGCAACTAAAAATCAAATAGGATAAAAAGAACAGAATATACTATGAATCTCGAAATATCAATGAATATTAGTTCTAACTAGATGAGCGGAACTTGTAGCTTTTTGCTTCTGAACAGTTTTGGCATCTCACTTTATCCTTTGAAGTTTAGAATGATTGGCATCTATAGGAACTTAGAATTTCAGATAGTGTTATTGATTCTCCTAGTTAAGTATGTTAATTCTTGAACACAGCTACTTTTATGAGTCTTGGTCGTGGCCCTAAGCACTTTGTTTTTCCAGTATTACCACCGGATACATAAATGTCACAGACACATAACTGGGTGAACCTTTTCAGATTGTGACTCAGCTTTGCTAAAGTCCCCAGTTAGAGGTGTCTGGAGCTCTTAAGCACACTCTTTTTGCTTTGGATCATGACTTTAACCACTCAGTCTCAAGTTTTTTACTTGGACCTGCATGCCATAAGCACATGGTTAGGGACAGCTTAATTTAGCCGTTTAGGCCTGGATTTTATTTCCTTGGGCCCTCATATCCATTGATGCTCAAAGCCTTGGATCCTTTTTACCCTTGCCTTTTGGTTTTAAGGGCTATTGGCTTTTTCTGCTTGCTTTTTCTTTTTCTTTCTATTTTTTCGCCATTTTTTTGGCAAGCTTTTGCTTTTTCACTGCTTTTTCTTGCTTCAAGAATCAATTTTATTATTTTTCAGATTATCAATAATATTTCTCTTTGTTCATCATTCTTTCAAGAGCCAACAATTTTAACATTCATAAACAACAAGATCAAACATATGTACTTTTCAAGTATTTCATTCAGAAAACAAAAAGTATTGTCACCACATCAATATAATTAAACTAAATTCAAGGATGAATTTGAAACTCATGTACTTCTTGTTCTTTTGTATTAAAAACATGTTTCATTTAAGAAAGGTGAAGGATTCATAGAATTATTCATAGCCTTAAGACATAGATACTAGACACTAATGATCATGTAATGAAGACACAAATATTGACAAACATATAGCATAAAAACTGAAAAATAGAGAAATAAGAACGAGGAATGAGTCCACCTTAGTGATGGTGGCGCCTTCTCCTTGAAGGACCAATGATGTCCTTGAGCTCTTCTATGTCTCTTCCTTTCCTTTGTTGCTCCTCCCTTATTGCTCTTTGATCTTCTCTAATCTCATGGAGAATGATGGAGTGCTCTTGGTGTTCCACCTTTAATTGGTCCATGTTATAACTTAAGTCTTCTAGAGAAGTTTTGAGTTGTTCCCAATAGTTGTTTGGAGGAAAGTGCATCCCTTGAGGCATCTCAGGGATTTCTTGATGATGAGCTTCCTCATGTGTCTCTTGAGATCCATGAATGGGCTCTCTTGTTTGCTCCATCCTCTTCTTAGTGATGGGCTTATCCTCTTCAATGAGAATGTCTCCTTCTATGATAACTCCAGCTGAGTAGCATAGATGGCAAATAAGATGAGGAAAAGCTAGCCTTGCCATGGTGGAGGACTTTTCGGCTATTTTGTAGAATTCAAGAGAGATGACTTCATAAACTTCTACTTCCTCTCCAATCATGATGCTATGGATCATGATGACCCGATCCACAGTAACTTCGGATTGGTTGCTAGTGGGGATGATGGAACGTTGGATAAACTCCAACCATCCTCTATCCACAAGCTTTAGGTCCAGTCTTCTTAATTGAACCGGCTTGCCTTTTGAGTCTCTTTTCCATTGAGCTCCTTCCACACATATGCCCATAAGGACTTGGTCCAACCTTTGATCAAAGTTGACCCTTCTAGTGTAGGGACATGCATCTTCTTGCATCATAGGCAAGTTGAATGCCAACCTCACATTTTCCAGACAGAAATCTAAGTATTTCCCCCGAACCATTGTAAGATAATTCTTTGGATTTGGGTTCATACTTTGATTATGGTTCCTAGTGATCCATGCATTGGCATAGAACTCTTGAACCATTAGGATTCCGACTTGTTGAATGGGGTTGGTCAGAACTTCCCAACCTCTTCTTTGGATCTCATGTCGAATCTCCGGATACTCATTTTTCTTGAGCTTGAAAGGGACCTCAGGGATCACCTTCTTCTTGGCCACAACTTCATAGAAGTGGTCTTGATTGACCTTTGAGATGAATCTCTCCATCTTCTATGACTCAGAGGTGGAAGCTTTTGTCTTCTCTTTCCCTTTTCTAGAGGTTTCTCCAGCCTTAGGTGCCATAAGTTGTTATGGAAAAACAAAAAAAGGTTATGCTTTTACCACACTAAACTTAGCATATTGCTCGACCTCGAGCAAGAGAAGAAAGAAGAGAAGAAGAAGAAAAAAATAGAGGAGAGGGAGAGAGGTGTGTATTCGGCCAAGGGGGAGAAGAGAGGGTTGTGTTGTGTGAAAATGAAGAAGGATAGAGGGGTTTATATAGTGGAGGGAGAGGGGTTAAGGTTTGGCCATATTGGATGGGTTTGGGTGGGAAAGGGATTTTGAATTTGAAGGTACGTGGGGTTTATGGGGAAGAGTGGATGGATGTGAGTGGTGAATAGGTGATGGGGAAGAGAGATTGAGGTGATTGGTGAAGGGGTTTTGGGGAAGAGTGTTATTGGATTGTGTGAAGAAGAGAGAAGGTAAATTGAGGTAGGTAGGGATCCTGTGGGGTCCACATATCCTGAGATGATTCTGTGGGGTCCACAGATCCTGAAGTGTCAAGGATTATCATCCCTGCATCAATGAGGCGTGTAAAATGCCCTCTGCATGCAATCTTGGCATTTAACTCCAGATTGATGCTTGTTTCTGGCGTTAAACGCCAATTCTATGCTTGTTTTGGGCGTTCAACGCCAGTCTGCAGCATGTTTCTGGCGTTGAACGCCAGTTCCATGCTTGTTTCTGGCATTTAACGCCAGCTCTCCTCAGGGTGTAATCCAGGCGTTTAAACGCCAGATTGTTGCTTGTTTCTGGCGTTCAACGCCAGATTCATGCTCTGTTCTGGCGTTGAACGCTAGCCAGATGCTTTTTACTGGCGTTCAAACGCTAGTAAGCTCTTCCTTCAAGGTGTGCTGTTTCTTCTGCTGTTTTTGATTCTGTTTTTAATTTTAGTATTTGTTTTGTGACTCCACATGATCATAAACCTAAGAAGACATAAAAGAAAAATAAAATAAAAATAAAATTAGATAAATAAAAATTGGGCTGCCTCCCAATAAGCGCTTCTTTAATGTCACTAGCTTGACAGTGTGCTCTCATGGAGCTTCACAGGTGATCATGTCAGTGTTGTGGAATCCCAACACTAAACTTAGAGTTTGAATGTAAGGGTTCAATACCAAACTCAGAGTTTGGTTGTGGCCTCCCAACACCAAACTTAGAGTTTGATTGTGGGGGCTTTATTTGACTCTGTATTGAGAGAAGCTTTTCATGCTTCATCTCCATGGTTGCAGAGGAATATCCTTGAGCTTTAAACACAAGGTAGTCCCCATTTAATTGAAGGACTAGCTCTCCTCTGTCAACATCAATCACAGCTCCTGCTGTGGCTAGGAAGGGTCTTCCAAGGATGCTGCATTCATCCTCCTCCTTCCTAGTGTCTAAGATTATGAAATCAGCAGGGATATAAAGGCCTTTAACCTTTACTAACACGTCCTCTACCAATCCATAAGCTTGTCTTACTGACTTGTCTACCATCTGTAATGAGAATGTGGCAGCCTGTACCTCAAAGATCCCTAGTTTCTCCATTACAGAGAGTGGCATAAGATTTATACCTGACACCAGGTCACACAGAGCCTTCTCAAAGGTCATGGTGCCTATGGTACATGGTATTAGGAATTTACCAGGATCTTGTTTCTTTTGAGGTAAAGTTTGCTGAACCCATGTATCTAGTTCACTAATGAGCAAGGGAGGTGCATCTTCCCAAGTCTCATTACCAAATAACTTGGCATTCAGCTTCATGATAGCTCCTAGATATTGAGCAACTTGCTCACCAGTTACGTCTTCATCCTCTTCAGAGGAAGAATAGTTTTCAGAGCTCATGAATGGCAGAAGGAGGTTTAAAGGAATCTCTATGGTCTCTATATGAGCCTCAGATTTCTTTAGGTCCTCAATAGGGAACTCCTTCTTGTCTAGGAGACGTCCCATGAGGTCTTCCTCATTGGGATTCACGTCCTCCCCTTCCTCTCTAGGTTCGGCCATTTTGATTATATCAATGGCCTTGCACTCTCTTTTTGGATTCTCTTCAGTATTGCTTGGGAGAGTACTAGGAGGAGTTTCAGTGATTTTCTTACTCAACTGGCCCACTTGTGCCTCCAAATTTCTAATGGAGGACCTTGTTTCACTCATGAAACTTAAAGTGGCCTTAGATATATCAGAGACTATATTTGCTAAGCTAGAGGAGATCTGCTCAGAATTCTCTGTCTGTTGCTGAGAAGATAATGGAAAAGGCTTGCTATTGTTAAGCCTGTTTCTTCCACCATTATTAAAGCCTTGTTGAGGCTTCTGTTGATCCTTCCATGAGAAATTTGGATGATTTCTCCATGAGAAATTATAGGTGTTTCCATAAGGTTCACCTATGTAATTTACCTTTGCCATTGCAGGGTTCTCAAGATCATAGGCTTCTTCTTCAGAAGATGCCTCTTTAGTACTGTTGGATGCATTTTGCCATCCATTCAGACTTTGAGAAATCATGTTGACTTGCTGAGTCGACATTTTGTTCTGAGCCAATATGGCATTCAGAGCATCAATCTCAAGAACTCCCTTCCTCTGAGGCGTCCCATTATTCACAGAATTCCTTTCAGAAGTGTACATGAATTGGTTATTTGCAACCATGTCAATAAGTTCTTGAGCTTTTGCAGGTGTTTTCTTTAGGTGAATGGATCCACTTGCAGAATGGTCCAGTGACATCTTAGAGAACTCAGATAGACCATAATAGAATATATCCAGAATGGTCCACTCTGAAAGCATGTTAGAAGGACACCTTTTGGTCATCTGCTTATATCTTTCCTAAGCTTCATAGAGGGATTCACCATTTTTCTGTTTGAAGGTCTGAACATCCACTCTAAGCTTGCTGAGCTTTTGAAGAGAAAAAAACTTAGCCAAGAAGGCTGTGACTAGCTTATCCCAGGAGTCCAGGCTATCTTTAGGTTGTGAGTCCAACCATGTTCTAGCTCTATCTCTTACAGCAAAAGGGAAAAGCATGAGCCTGTAGATTTCAGGATCTACTCCATTAGTCTTAACAGTCCCACAGATCTGCAAGAACTTAGTTAAAAACTGATATGGATCCTCTGATGGAAGTCCATGGAACTTGCAATTCTATTACAGTAGAGCAATTAGTTGATGTTTCAGCTCAAAATTGTTTGCTCCAATGGCAGGGACTGAGATGCTTCTTCCATCAAACTTGGAAGTAGGTGTAGTATAATCACCAAGCATCCTTCTTGCATTATTATTGTTGGGTTCGACTACCATATCCTTTTCTTGTTCGAAAATTTCAGTAAGGTTATCTCTGGATTGTTGTATTTTAGCTTCTCTTAGTTTTCTTTTCAGAGTCCTTTCAGGTTCAGGATCAGCTTCAACAAGAATGCCTTTTTCCTTGTTCCTACTCATATAAAAGAGAAAAAACAAAGAAAATATGGAATCCTCTATGTCAGAGTATAGAGATTCTTTTATGTGAGTAGAAGAAAAGAGAAATAGAAGGATGAGAAGAGGGGAAATCCGAACACAGAGAGAAGAGAAGGTTCGAATTATGAGTAGAAGAGAGATGTTAGTAGATAAATAAATAAATAGAAGAAGATGAGAGAGAGAAGTTTTTGAAAATAAATTTTGAAAAAGGTTAGTGATTTTCGAAAATTAAAGGGAGAAATAAAATTAAAATTAAAATTTGAAACAATTAGTTAATTAAAAGAATTTTGGAAAAGAGTGAGGTAATTTTCGAAAATTAGAAAGAGAAAAATAGTTAGGTGGTTTTGAAAAAGATAAGAAACAAATAAAAAGTCAATTAGTTAGTTGAAAAAGATTTGAAAATCAATTTTGAAAAGATAAGAAGTTAGAAAAGATATTTTGAAATCAATTTTGAAAAAGATATGATTTGAAAAAAATATGATTAAAAAGATATGATTGAAAAGATATTTTGAAAAAGATTTTATTTTTAAAATTAAAATTGATTACTTGACTAACAAGAAACTAAAAGATTTGACTCTAGAATTTAAAGATTGAATCTTTCTTAACAAGAAAGTAACAAACTTCAAATTTTTGAATCAATCACATTAATTGTTAGTAAAGTTTTCGAAATTTTGAAATAAAGATAAGAAAAATATTTTGAAAATAAATTTTAAAAAATTTTCGAAAATAATAAAAAATGAAAAAGATTTAATTTTTGAAAAAGATTTTGAAAAGATAAGATTTTTAAAATTGAAATTTTGACTTGACTTATAAGAAATAGCTAAGTTTTAAAAATTTTTGACTAAGTCAACTCAAATTTTCGAAATTTATGAGCAAAATAAGGAAAATATATTTTTTTATTTTTGAATTTTTAATGATGAGAGAGAAAAACACAAAAATGACTCACAACATGAAAATTATGAATCAAAACACATGATGCATGCAAGAACACTATGATTGTCAAGATGAACACCAAGAACACTTTGAAGATCAAGATGAACATCAAGACTTATTTTTGAAAAATTTTCAAGAAAAGAAAAACATGCAAGACACCAAACTTAGAAATCTTTAATGCTTAGACACTATGAATGCAAAAATGCATATGAAAAACAACAAAAGATACAAACAAGAAAACATAAAGATCAAACAAGAAGACTTATCAAGAACAACTTGAAGATCATGAAGAACACCATGCATGAAATTTTTGAAAAATGCATAAATTAAAAAAAAATGCAATTGACACCAAACTTAAAAATTGACACTAGACTCAAACAAGAAAAAGAAAAACTATTTTTGATTTTTATGATTTTATTATTTTTTTTTGGATTTTTTTCGAAAATAATCTTTAGAAAAATGAAAAAGAGAAAAAAATGTTTGAAAGATTTTTGAAAACTTTTTGAAAAGAAAATTACCTAACCTGAGCAACAAGATGAACCGTCGGTTGTCCAAACTCAAACAATCCCCGGTAATGCCGCCAAAAACTTGGTGTACGAAATTGTGATCATCAACAATGGCGGCAAAGACTTGGTAGCGCTCTCAAACGTGAATCACACTTTGTCACAACTTCGCACAACTAACCAGCAAGTGCACTGGGTAGTCCAAGTAATACCTTACGTGAGTAAGGGTCGATCCCACGGAGATTGTTGGTATGAAGCAAGCTATGGTCATCTTGTAAATCTCAGTTAGGCAGATTCAAATGGTTATAAAGGTTTCGAAAATAATAATAAATAAAGCATAAAATAAAGATAGAGATACTCATGTAAATCATTGATAGAAATTTCAGAAAAGTGTATGGAGATGTTGTGTTCGTTCTAAATCTCTGCTTTCCTACTGCTTTCATCCAATCCTTCTTACTCCTTTCCATAGCAAGCTGTATGTAGGGCATCACCGTTGTCAATGGCTACTTCCCATCCTCTCAGTGAAAATGGTCCAAATGCTCTTGTCACAGCACGGCTAATCATCTGTCGGTTCTCGATCATGTCGGAATAGAATCCATTGATTCTTTTGCGTCTGTCACTACACCCAACAATCGCGAGTTTGAAGCTTGTCACAGTCATTCAATCCCTGAATCCTACTCGGAATACCACATACAAGGTTTAGACTTTCTGGATTCTCAAGAATGGCCGCCAATAATTCTAGCTTATACCACAAAGATTCTGATTAAGGAATCCAAGAGATACACACTCGATCTAAGGTAGAACGGGAGTGGTTGTCAGGCACGCGTTCATGAGGACGTATGATGATGAGTGTCACGGATCATCACATCCATCAGGTTGAAGTGCAGCGAATATCTTAGAATAAGAATAAGCTTGAATTGAATAGAAAATAGTAGTAATTGCATTAATACTCGAGGCACAGCAGAGCTCCACACCTTAATCTATGGTGTGTAGGAACTCCACCGTTGAAAATACATAAGTGATGGTCCAGGCATGGCCGAATAGCCAGCCCCCAAAACGTGATCAAAGGATCAAAATACAATCCAGAGATATGGTCAAAAGACTAGACAGTCAAAGACCCCTAGTACAATAGTAAAAAGTTCTATTTATACTAAACTAGTTACTAGGGTTTACAGAAATAAGTAATTGATGCAGAAATCCACTTTCGGGGCACACTTGGTATGTGCTTGGGCTGAGCTTGAGCTTTACACGTGCAGAGGCTTCTCTTGGAGTTAAACACCAAGTTGTAAAGTGTTTTTGGCGTTTAACTCTGGTTTGTGACGTGTTTCTAGCGTTTGACTCCAGAATGCAGCATGGAACTGGCGTTGGAAGCCGATTTGCGTCATCTAAGCTTGAACAAAGTATGGACTATTATATATTGCTTGAAAGCTCTGGATGTCTACTTTCAAACGCCATTGAGATCACGCCATTTGAAGTTCTGTAGTTCCAGAAAATATATTTCGAGTGCAAGGAGGTCAGAATCCAACAGCATCAGCAGTCCTTTGCCAGCCTTCTATCAGAGTTTTGCTCAGGTCCCTCAATTTCAGTCAGAAATTACCTGAAATCACAGAAAAATACACAAACTCATAGTAAAGTCCAGAAATGTGAATTTTTCATAAAAAATAATGAAAACATCCCTAAAAATAGCTAGATCCTACTAAAAACTACCTAAAAACAATGCCAAAAAGCCTATAAATTATCCGCTCATCAAAGCTCATCACTAGAAAGAGGATGGAGCAAACAAGAGAGCTCACTCATGGACCTTAACAAAAGCATGAGGAAGTTCCTCATCAAGAAATCCCTGAGATACCTCAAGGGATGTATTTTCCTCCACATAACTATTGGGAGCAACTCAACACCTCTTTAGGAGATTTGAGCTCCAATATGGAGCAACTAAGGATGGAGCACCAAAAGCACTCCATTATCCTCCATAAAATCAGAGAGGACCAAAGAGCCATGAGGGAGGAGCAACAAAGGCAAGGAAGAGATATCGAGGAGCTCAAGAACTCCATTGGTTCTTCAAGAGGAAGAAGAAGCCACAATCACTAAGGTAGACCCGTTCTTTAATCTCCTTGTTTATTTTCTTTTCTATTTTTGGTTTTATGCTTTATGTTTTGTCTATGTTTGTGTCTTTATTACATGATCATTAGTGTTTAGTGTCTATGTCTTGAAGCTATGAATATTCCATGAATATTTCACCTCTCTTAAATGAAAAAAGTTTCTATTTGCAAAAGAACAAGAAGTACATAAATTTCGAATTTTATCTTGAAATTAGTTTAATTATTTTGATGTGGTGACAATACTTTTTGTTCTCTGAATGAATGCTTGAACAGTGCATATTTTTGATAGTGAAGTTTATGAATGTTAAAATTGTTGGCTCTTGAAAGAATAATGAAAAAAGAAAAATGTTATTGATAATCTAAAAAATCATAAAATTGATTCTTGAAGTAAGAAAAAGCTGTGAAAAACACAAAGCTTGCAAAAAAAAAAAGGCGCAAAATAAAGAAAAAGAAAAAGCAAGCAGAAAAAGCCAATAGCTCTTTAAACCAAAAGGCAAGAGCAAAAAGCCAGTAACCGTTTAAACTAAAAGCCAAGGATAAAAAGGATCCAATGCTTTGAGCATTAATGGATAGGAGGGTCCAAAGGAATAAAATCCTGGCCTAAGCGGCTAAATCAAGCTGTCCCTAACCATGTGCTTGTGTCATGAAAGTCCAAGTGAAAAGCTTGGGACTGAGTGGTTAAAGTCGTGATCCAAAGCAAAAGAGTGTGCTTAAGAACTCTGGGCACCTCTAACTGGGGACTCTAGCAAAGCTAAGTCACAATCTGAAAAGGTTCACCCAGTTATGTGTCTGTGGCATTTATGTATCCGGTGGTAATATTGGAAAACAAGATGCTTAGGGTCACGGCCAAGACTCATACGTAGCTTTGTTCAAGAATCAAGAAACTAAACTAGGAGATTCAATAACCCTATCTGAATTCTGAGTTCCTATGGATGCCAATCATTCTGAACTTCAAAGGATAAAGTGAGATGCCAAAACTGTTCAGAAGCAAAAAGCTACTAGTCCCGCTCATCTAATTAGAACTAAGCTTCATTGATATTTTGAACCTTATTTTATATTCTCTTCTTTTTATCCTATTTTGTTTTTGGTTGTTTGGGGACAAGCAACAATTTAAGTTTGGTGTTGTGATGAGCGGATAATTTATACACTTTTTGGCATTATTTTTAGGTAGTTTTTAGTATGTTTTAGTTACTTTTTAATATATTTTTATTAGTTTTTATGCAAAAATCACATTTCTGGACTTTACTATGAGTTTGTGTGTTTTTTTTTGTAATTTCAGGTATTTTCTGGCTGAAATTGAGGGACCTGAGTAAAAATCTGATTCAGAGGCTGAGAAAGTACAGCAGATGCTGTTGGATTCTGACCCTCCTGCACTCGAAGTGGATTTTCTGGAGCTATAGAAGCTCAATTTGTACGCTCTCAATTGCGTTAGAAAGTAGACATCTTGGGCTTTCCAGAAATATATAATAGTCTATACTTTTTCCGAAATTTGACAGCCCAAACTAGCGTCCAAACGCCCACTAGAGACCCTTTTCTGGCGTTAAACGCCGGAACTGGCACCAGAAGTGGAGTTAAACGCCCAAACTGGCATCCAAGCTGACGTTTAACTCCAAGAATGGCCTATGCACATGAAAGCTTTAAAGCTCAACCCAAATACACACCAAATGGGCCCTGGAAGTGGATTTTTGCACTATCTGCACTTAGTTACCTATTTTCTATAATCCCTAGTAACTAGTTTAGTATAAATAGCACTTTTTATTATTGTATTGGGGAGCTTATGCCATTTTTCACATTTGGGAGGCTGGCCATTGATGACTACGCATCATGTTATGTTTTTCTATGCTTTTTCATATAAAAATCAATTCATAATGCTTAATTATGGGAGTGTTTTGGTGATTAAATTGAATATTGCTTTGATTGCTTGAGTTAATAAATTTTGTAGGAAATTATGGAAAATGAAGCAATAAAAGCACTAATAGAGGAAGCACACTCCCAAGGTGGCAAAAAGTTGGAAACAAACTCAAAGAGAAGCAAAGAGGATTTGCAACCCTGACCTCTTCACACTCCAACAAGAATAACTCGAGCTACAAAGCTCCAAATAAAGTGATCTCAGTGTTATTAGAAAGTAGACTTCTAGAGCTTTCCAACCATATATAACACTTTATAGTTGACACTGATTTGAGGGGACAAATTGCTATTCGTTTAGCTTCACAATTTCAGCGTAAAACAAGTCCCTGCAGTTCGCCAGACTGACCTCTTCACCTTCAAAAGATCATAACTTGGGCTAGAGAAGTCCAATTGACATGCTTCCAGCGGCGTTGGAAAGCTGAGATCTAGGGCTTTCCAAAGATATATAATAGTCTATAGTGGACATTCAATTTGGAGACCCAAACAGACCAATACTTCAGCGTGTAAGGTTTTTCCAAACCTTCAAAAGCCCAAAATGCCACTTCAATGACACTCCACATTGGGCCACTTCCAAATACTCCAATCCCTTCATTTATTCTTCAATGTTTCAAGCTTCTACGAAGGGAGTTAAAAGTTCACAAGCCCAAGTCAAGCCACAAGTAACAATCAATCAAGGCCACAAGAATCATCTAGAAGTAATTAGGAAATTTGCATTTGATTGTAATTTCATTTGAATTTGTAATTTAGGTAGCTTATAAATAGGGCCTTAGATTCATCATTTGAGAGACACCATGGAGGGGTGGAGGTGACTCCACTCCCCTTTCACTCTCATTCTCTTCTCTTCTTCCATTTTCTTTCATTCACACTTTTGTAAATATTTTTGTTATGATGAGTTTCTAATTTCCAACATTTGGGAAAGAGAGCTCTATTGCAATTTAATGGGTTGATTTATTTTCATTCTTCATCTTCAATTCTTCTTTCATTGTTTCTTTAGAGAGAGTCTTTGTGCTTCAAAGATCTAATTACTATCGAGAGAGGGATTAGATCTATTTAAATTCTATGATGAACTTGAGAAAGGAGTCATAGAATTTAGTTTGAGGCTCTTCTCTCACAACTCTCTTGATTGATAATTCTTAGCTTGATATGTGAGATGTAATCACTTTGAATTGAAATCTTGAGGGTTGTGTGGCTCTAAATTAGAGACCATTCTTCATCTCTTCTCATGAGCAATTAGATCAAGAGATTGGCAATTGATCAAGTTAAGAGAAATCAAATCACCAAGAGATTGGGGTTTGATTACTTATGATTTGCCAAGAGATCAATGATTGCATGATTGAAGTGGAGATGAGAATTGTTGATCTTGAGAATGCAATATCTCTTGATCCCAATGTTAATTTCATTCTTAATTCTTGTTATTTACTTCTTGTCTTTAATTCTTGTCATTTAATTGTTCTCTTTAAATTCTTGTCATTTACTTATGCCTTCCAAGTGTTTGTAGAAATACTTCACTTGGTTTTACTTTCTAGTCATTTACTTTCTTGTACTTTCTATTCCTTGCAATTTACATTCTTGCACTTTAATTTTTAGCACTTTAATTTCTTGTCATTTACTTTCCTTGCACTTTATTGCTTTTCTTTAATTTCAAGTCATTTACATTTCTTGTTGCTTATCACTCAAACATGAATCGTCTAACTAGAACAATTAATTAACTATTGCTTGCTTAATCCATTAATCCTCGTGGGATCGACCTCACTCTAAGTGAGTTTTACTACTTGATACGACCCGGTATACTTGCCGGTAACGCTACAACAAAACAGTATTTTGGCGACCGTTTTTTTTAATGCTTGGCGACAGTTTTAACTGTCACTAAATGGTTTTGCGACGGTTAAAAAAAGTGTCACAGATTTGAGCGTCGCTAGCTGGCATAGTGACAGTTTTGGACCACCGTTGGTAAAGAGTGTCGCTAAACTGTTTGTGACAGTTTTTGAAGTATAAAACCGTCACTAATTTGTAACACTTGTAAAAGTATTTTTTATGCTGTATTTTGTAACATTTTAAAACTGTCGTTAAATTACTAATTTTTGTGACAATTTTCCCTTATATTTTATGACTATTTTAAACTGTCACTAAGTTACTAGTTCTCCTGACAGTTTTTAAGTATATTTAGTGACTATTTAAACCATCACAATATTTTTAGTGATGGTTTTTTTATTTAAAACCGTCACTAAATTACTAATTCCTGTGAAAAAGTTATTCTGTATTTAGTGGCTGTTTTAAACCGTCATAATCTCTCCAACATTAATGCTTTCTTTTACTAATTATTGCAAAAATATTTCTATTATAAATAATAGTTTATTTGTCTACCAATAAATAATAAATGGCATTATATTTCAACAAATTTAAACTCAATCTCACAAAATTTACAAAAATAGAAACAACATAATTAGCTATTGCCAAACAGTCATAATATTTCAAAAGTTGAATTCTATATATTTTACATAGTCATAATCGATAAAATCTAATAATATATTGGAGGTCTTAAAATCTCTATATATAACTTGCTTTCTGAAGTGTGCAAAAAACCCAAGCCTCTAGCAGCATCAATAGCTATTTTGAGACGAGTGTTCCAAGAAATTGGTTCTATATTAGAGTTTCCTGGGAAAGAAACAAAGGAAAAGAATAATGGAGTTAAAATCAAATTCTGCATTCCAAAAAAAAAATTATAATTATTTATTAATTATTGATAGATTAATTATCATTCTTGTAATTATTGATAGATTAATTATTGATAGATTAATTATTTTCCTCATGTGTATCATTTTTCTTTGCTTTATCACGAGTAATTTCAGCTACAGTATCCAACACAGCGAACAAAACAAGACCAGATCATAAAAACTGATAAAGTATAAAGAAAATAACTTAAGAATAATCCTAATAGAAAGAGCAGCTCAAGCAGAAATTTAACTATGAAAATAATCCAAGAGCAAGAAGTAGTAGTTATCAGCAAAAGATTAAATATTTGGGGGCTTCATCAACAACTAAACTATGCTTGGGTATGTATACAGTAAGAGTTGTAACAGTGAGAAAAATGCCAAAAGGCTACTTAATCTTTGAAGGGAAAAATGCCAAAATGCCAAACCTAAGAAACAAATTGGATAGAAAGAAGCAAAGCAATTTAGCTACACAGAAAGTAGTAGAACTGAGTGTGAGACTAAATAAATATAAATATAGATTGCAATAACAAAGTGTATGAGATGAAATTTGATTAATACTTACCAGGTGATGTGTTGATTTTGATTTTGGTTTTGATTAAAGAAGTTGGAGGAAATCGAGGCAAGAAGGTGGAAGGTGATATGATTCCCACGTGTGCACCCATCATTGCTTCTTCACTTTCTCAACACGCCCATCACTAACTCCTTACCTTGCTTCCTCTCTTACTACTTACTACTTTTTTCTTTTTTTTTTTCCATCTATGTTAACAATAATAACTGTTTTTTTTGGTCACGTGTTATGAATTTATATATCTTTATGCAGTTTTCTTGCCACCATATCTGGATTCTCTTTCAATACTTCGGTAAACGAATTTAATTTTGATATATACTATAAAATATTTTATATTCTTATTCGATTACTTTTATTGTATAGATAATTTATTAAGTAAAAGAATATAAAAATAAAAAAGTTTCTAAATGTACTTGAAATATAGAGATTACTCTGTACTGATTAATATCTATGAGATCATCTTTGTTTATATTAGAATGATGGTTTTTACAAAATACATATAGCAACCACCTTTGATATGCAGCACATTACATATGGAACTAGGATTATCTTCTCACGCACTCAATTAGAACTAGGATCCTAACTAGGCATAAAATTCAATTCACAAAGAAAAATATACTCACCTGTGATTTAGAGTATGATGCCGATGAAATGTCAAAACCAAGCCCATCATCAAACTGGGAGGAGAAGAAGACACAGTTACAAGTTATGCTTGCTGGCTACATATGGCAAATAAGTGGATTTTAATTGGAAAAAGAATGAAATTTGAATTGGAAAGCAACATATAAACCTTACTCAATCTTGTCAAGAGGTACTGAATGAAAGAGTATTTTGCCTCAGATTAAGAGAAACAAACTCATTCCCAGAATTTCGACAAGATGTGAAAATAGAGTAATAATACAGTATCTCAACATTCCTCCCAAACTTCCTCATAAATACTGATTGAAATCTTAAAAGACAACACATTTTTGCCATGTGTAGTGATTAGGAGGATCTATTAAGAAGATAAATAAATTCTCATAAAAGTAATGAAGAAAGAATGCTATTCTTACTAACCATTTTTCTAGAAGAGGAGACACCACCTTGTAACTTAGGAATGCCATCAATTTGCTCAACATAGTAGGCATTAGTTTCGATACCTCAAATGATAGCAACAGCAACATCATTGTCCCAATATTCTGCTCCAGCTAATGTTGCCATAGCATCACTCACCTATATATTAGGAAATAGGCATTTACTTCAACCATATTACCATTGCATTGATTCAAGCATTTACAATTTTACAATAATTATTAAGAGAAGAAATAAGAAATATAGCATTCAAAGAAATCTAGTTGAAGCATTTCATCGAACATGTTGAGTGCTAGTAAAATTAAAAAGAAATAAGAGATTTCAAAGTAAAAACTGCAAATATATATAGTATTAATTCTGCATCAATGTAAAAGAAGAATAGCATGCTTAGGAAAGCAACAATGACCATTATCTATTGCGCGCAAAAAATGTACGTGGTTGCCATAGTGTGCATGTATAGGCAAAAGTAAGAAGAAATGAAGAAACTAAATAATGGATGCTATTGTCTACAATTCAATATTTGAGGGAAAAATAAGTCATTATCATCAAAAAGCACAATCACGGGGGGAAAAAAATTCTGCAGCTAAAACACCCATGAAAAGGCAGCAACCAAACTTAACATCTACAAAACTGCAATTCTGATAACAGATTATTGACTTGATATCATATTTTAATACCAAAGAAAACACAAGATCCACTAGCGGACAACCATAATAAATCATAATAGTTAAACTTCAATCAAATTGCAATCAAGTAAATTAACATTGTCTACCTCCCAGTCAAGGACTGTATCCCCGAGTCTTGCTCCATATTTTTCATCTGAACAGAATCGTGATGTCTCCTTTAAACCAATAGTTTCTACCTCAAAGTCACGAAAGTACCTTAAGATGTTTAAATCAGATGATTAGATTATGATAATTTTAAATCATGTATTTAAAAATAAGAATTTGTAGTTGACTGATATAAATCATCCAAAAAGCAAACCAAGAAGAAAATCATAATTAAAAACATACTCACTTGGAGGTTATGTTGCTTCTGCTTAACAGGAGAAAGCTGAAAATTCTTTATAAGAAATGAGTGCATTGCAAATGATAGCAGCATCTGACTTAATTTTTAATAGCTTTGTCCAACAATATCAATTATCATATAGTACTTTATGACTCTTCAGTAGAAAAACCTACATTTAACATAAAATTTTGGGTTTGATTTCAAATTCAACATATAGTGTAGGAACATGTTTCCCTTTGGCAATCTCAGGTTCAAAACAAATCCAAGTAACTAGGCTAGGAATTAGGATAAATCATGGGAATAAAAACTTAATTTCATCAGAGAATAAGCATTTGCAAGATTCAAAATAATTACCTAAAGTGTCCAAATTCTCTTAGGACCTCTAAAATCAGGTATACAACAAGAAGTTGATATTCCTGCACTCGTAAAGAGCATTGTGCTTACTCTACAAGTAGAAGAATGAATATCAAATTAAAAAAGAATATCACATAAATATAAAAAGAAGAAGAGGAAAATATTTTATGTAAATATTAACAAGTAGCTCACTCTGCACACATACATATGGGACAAACCTAAGAAAATTCGGTTGAAGCATTTCATCAAACATGTTGAGTGCTAATAAAGTTAAAAGGAAATAAGAGAGTGTAAAGAAAAAAACAGCAAAGAGAACTTGAGGATATAATCAATATAATAAATTATAGCAAAATATAATGCTAACAATAAACAATTGCAATAACTTCATCACAACAAACCTAAGTAACAATAAAGAAATTGCAGGAAAAAATATACAGTAGAAGAACAATCAAATACTCACTACTGGTGTTCAATATTATGGTTGAAAGAGAAGAAATGGTTACTGAAAAGAGGGGATTAGGGTTCTCACTCACAAAAGAGGGAAAGAGAAGGGACAGCGTGGGGACAGAGACGGTGAATTCGAATCGTGATGGTGATGAACGGAGAACGGCAAACTCGAAACGCGACGGTGATGAGCAGCGAACGGAAAACTCCAATCGCGATAGGGGAACAATAAACAATGAACTTGAAGCGCGACGGTGAACGGTGAACTCGAACCGCCATGTGAGAACAGCGAACGGCGGACTCGAACTACGACTTGGACTCAGAACGGCGAATGGTTGTTACTTTCTCATCTCTTCTCCTCTCATCTCCCTGACTGTAGCGTGGACGAATTTTTGTATAAATGAGACTCTACTACAGTGACGGTTAAAAAATTATAAGTATAAATGTCACTATATTAACGAATAGAGACCCTTAAATTAAGGGTCACAGATCAAGTGTAACTATACGTTAAATTTGGTGTAGTGTAATTACGTGAAATTAAGTTTTTACGTATCAAGTTTTTGGCGCCGTTACCGGGGATTAATTGTGATTAACAAACTACCAGTTGATTAATTTTCTAGATTAGACATTTTTTTCTGTTTTTACTTTATTTTTTTATTTTTATTTCTCTTTTCTTATTGCAAGTTAAGTGTTTGTGTTATTGCCTCACTAAGAATTCTTTAGTTGTGACACAAGGAATTTCAATTTTTCTTGGTGGTTGTGTTTGATACAACATTTTTCAATTAAAATGGAGTTTACCTCACATGTTGATCAATCATATTACATGGGATATTGCCCACCACCACAAAATGATTCATGTCATTATCCTCATGGTGGATGGGAATATCAACAAGAAATGATGGATCATAAGCAATCAACCCAAATGGGACATGCCCCTAGGTCACACAATGATCAAGCAAGTTACATGGGGTATTTTTCACCACCACAAAATGATTCAAGTTACTATACTAATTGTGGTTGGGAAAATCAAGATCAAGGAATGATGGGGTTTGAGCAATCAAACCAAATGGGATACTTTCCAAGAACACAAAATGATTCATACTCCTATGAATGGGACAACTATCCAAATTGTGATTGGGAAGGACAAAACCAAAGAGAATTCAATATTTCCTATCCCATCCATCAAGAGCCCTCACCTCTT
The DNA here is from genome assembly GCF_014773155.1 of Arachis stenosperma. NCBI lineage: Eukaryota > Viridiplantae > Streptophyta > Magnoliopsida > Fabales > Fabaceae > Arachis > Arachis stenosperma. The sequence continues at coordinate 96,042,794 of NC_080379.1, read as the reverse complement.
AATTATCCAACCTCATCTCCAAATTTTTCATATCAAAATTCTTCACCACTTGAGTTTGCCTCAACACAAAATTCTTTCCAAAATCCATACAATTCAATTCATCAACCACAAAATTCATTTCACAACTCACAAAACTCCTTCCATACTCCCCAAAATGACTTCACCACAACACATCCATATCCACAAAATTACTCCCAACCTTCATCTTTGGAGCTAATAGTTGAGGATCACCTTCAATGGTCTAGAGAAATATTAGAATCTTGGAAAGAACAAGAAATCCTCTGCAAGAAAATAGATGGGCACTTAGAGCAAATAAGGAAACACTTCGGGTTGCCAAGCAGTGAGGATGAAGACCAATTTGTGGGTGAGGAAGTGGAAAAAGAAGAACAAAAGGTCCATGTGTCAAGTGAAATTTCAATGAAGAATGAGGTGATTGAGAATGAAATTGAACTTGAGGTGATAAAGGAACATGAACATTCACAACCCTCACAAACTTCCCTTGAATTTGTGATCGAAAAATATGAAGAGGAGATGAAGAAATCTTGGGAAGATCAACAAACCTCCTCCATAGAAGAGCTATTAAAGCAAATGTTTAGTGTAAAAGAGGAATTGGAAGAGCAAGAAAAAGAGGCCCCTATACCAAGTAAAATCCCAATGAAGAATGAGGTTGTAAGGGAGGAAAACAACCAAGGGAGTCCACACTCCAATGAAGTAGAAAGTTGTATGGAAGATGATTTAATTGAACCATCAATCCAAGAGGTTCTTGATGAAGAGGACACTCCAACCATCACACAACACCTAAGTATTGAAATCAAGGAAGTGAAGGCAATCAATAAAAACATTCAAAGAAGGATTGTGACCAAGAAACAAAAGACAACATCCATGAAAAAGAGAAGGTCAACAAAAAGCAATCCAACCCCCACCCCAACAAGCAAGAGGAATCAAGCTAATAACAACAAAAGAAGGCTTGTTAGGAGACAATCAAATCAAGGGGCATCAATTTTCTCTTCTTCTCCCTTGAAGTCATTTCTTTTAACCAATTGGAAGAAGAGGAAGAAAATTAAGAACCACATGTCAAGCTAATGACATTAAAAGAGCGCTTGTTGGGAGGCAACCCAACTGTTGGTAACATTTTCTTTCCTTGCTTAGTTTACTTTCAATAATTTGGCATATGATTGCATTCTAAGTTTGGTGTTGCATGCAACAATTTGATCTTCAATCTTTAGTGGGTACTTGCATCATTCTAAAATGAAAGTGTCACACTAAGTTTGGTGTTGCCACTTACCTTTCATGCATAGTACCATGCACAACTCACTTATTGATGTAATCATATTGTCTCTTTTCTTTGTGCCTTGATTGTCATCTTTAATTTTTGCTTGCTTAAACACATGCATTACTTACATCTCTTTCTTGAAGACATTCATGATTAATCATAAATTCCACCACCATTATTTTATTTGTTGCTTGAGGACAAGCAATCATTCTAAGTTTGGTGTTGGGGAAGGAAGGAGTAGGAGGAAAATGACAATAACAAAGATGAAGATCTACAAGGTGGTTAAGTTCTTTTTCCTCTTATTTATCTTCTATACTTTCAATTGCATGATTGTCTTCCATTTCTTTTATATGCATGCGTGTTCTTCTTTTTGGAAAAGCATAGCTTGATATTTGAATTGCAACATGTTGCTTTTACATCATAACTACCATTTTAAATTTTGTGAGTCAAAGTAATTAAGTATCATGATCATAAACAAACAAGGTAATTATAGAAGAATCTAGCATGAGCATATAAGTATTGGAAGGCTAGCATGACTATTGTTGCTCAATTATATTTGAATTTGTTTAATTGAAGTTTTCATCTAGGACATTTTATGAAATGTTTGAAATATTGAAAACCTTGAACAAGCAAATCAATTAAAAGATTAAGAAAGAAAAAGGGAAAAATGAGAAAGTTGAAGACTCTGAGTACCAATGACATTTCATTAGTCAAGTACTTGTGGTGTTTATGTATCAAGCAAAAAGCTTGAAAACAAAACACTTAGAGTCAAGACTAGGCTCAAGTGCAAAGCACTCCCTCAAAGCTCAAGGCTCTAAGCACCAATGATTAGAAGGAAAGTAAAGAAAAGGAATAAATGAGCTTAAAAAGTCCTCTAATTAAATGCTTGTGGTGCTTATGTATCAAGTGGTAATACTTGAAAACAAAGCATTTAGAGTCAAAGCTTTTAACTAATGGTGCAAAGCACCCAAGAAGCTAAGCTAAGAAAAAGATGAAAAGCTTGTTTCAAGTAAGGAACATAAAGAAAAATATTTCATAAAATGAGCTAGATAGAAGCATCAATCATTTGAATTTCTTTTGAGATTGTAGCATGCATAATAAACTAGCCAACCATGAACATTTAATTGCTATTCTTCTCACCTTGGATTGTCAATCTTTATTGAATGATTCTTTGTTTGCTTGAGGACAAGCAAAGTTTAAGTTTGGTGTTGTGATGACTACGCATCATGTTATGTTTTTCTATGCTTTTTCATATAAAAATCAATTCATAATGCTTAATTATGGGAGTGTTTTGGTGATTAAATTGAATATTGCTTTGATTGCTTGAGTTAATAAATTTTGTAGGAAATTATGGAAAATGAAGCAATAAAAGCACTAATAGAGGAAGCACACTCCCAAGGTGGCAAAAAGTTGGAAACAAACTCAAAGAGAAGCAAAGAGGATTTGCAACCCTGACCTCTTCACACTCCAACAAGAATAACTCGAGCTACAAAGCTCCAAATGAAGTGATCTCAGTGTCATTAGAAAGTAGACTTCTAGAGCTTTCCAACCATATATAACACTTTATAGTTGACACTGATTTGAGGGGACAAATTGCTATTCGTTTAGCTTCACAATTTCAGCGTAAAACAAGTCCCTGCAGTTCGCCAGACTGACCTCTTCACCTTCAAAAGATCATAACTTGGGCTAGAGAAGTCCAATTGACATGCTTCCAGCGGCGTTGGAAAGCTGAGATCTAGGGCCTTCCAAAGATATATAATAGTCTATAGTGGACATTCAATTTGGAGACCCAAACAGACCAATACTTCAGCGTGTAAGGTTTTTCCAAATCTTCAAAAGCCCAAAATGCCACTTCAATGACACTCTACATTGGGCCACTTCCAAATACTCCAATCCCTTCATTTATTCTTCAATGTTTCAAGCTTCTATGAAGGGAGTTAAAAGTTCACAAGCCCAAGTCAAGCCACAAGTAACAATCAATCAAGGCCACAAGAATCATCTAGAAGTAATTAGGAAATTTGCATTTGATTGTAATTTCATTTGAATTTGTAATTTAGGTAGCTTATAAATAGGGCCTTAGATTCATCATTTGAGAGACACCATGGAGGGGTGGAGGTGACTCCACTCCCCTTTCACTCTCATTCTCTTCTCTTCTTCCATTTTCTTTCATTCACACTTTTGTAAATATTTTTGTTATGATGAGTTTCTAATTTCCAACATTTGGGAAAGAGAGCTCTATTGCAATTTAATGGGTTGATTTATTTTCATTCTTCATCTTCAATTCTTCTTTCATTGTTTCTTTAGAGAGAGTCTTTGTGCTTCAAAGATCTAATTACTATCGAGAGAGGGATTAGATCTATTTAAATTCTATGATGAACTTGAGAAAGGAGTCATAGAATTTAGTTTGAGGCTCTTCTCTCACAACTCTCTTGATTGATAATTCTTAGCTGATATGTGAGATGTAATCACTTTGAATTGAAATCTTGAGGGTTGTGTGGCTCTAAATTAGAGACCATTCTTCATCTCTTCTCATGAGCAATTAGATCAAGAAATTGGCAATTGATCAAGTTAAGAGAAATCAAATCACCAAGAGATTGGGGTTTGATTACTTATGATTTGCCAAGAGATCAATGATTGCATGATTGAAGTGGAGATGAGAATTGTTGATCTTGAGAATGCAATATCTCTTGATCCCAATGTTAATTTCATTCTTAATTCTTGTTATTTACTTCTTGTCTTTAATTCTTGTCATTTAATTGTTCTCTTTAAATTCTTGTCATTTACTTATGCCTTCCAAGTGTTTGTAGAAATACTTCACTTGGTTTTACTTTCTAGTCATTTACTTTCTTGTACTTTCTATTCCTTGCAATTTACATTCTTGCACTTTAATTTTTAGCACTTTAATTTCTTGTCATTTACTTTCCTTGCACTTTATTGCTTTTCTTTAATTTCAAGTCATTTACATTTCTTGTTGCTTATCACTCAAACATGAATCGTCTAACTAGAACAATTAATTAACTATTGCTTGCTTAATCCATTAATCCTCGTGGGATCGACCTCACTCTAAGTGAGTTTTACTACTTGATACGACCCGGTATACTTGCCGGTAAATACGTGAAATCAAATTTTTACGTATCAGCCATTCGGCCATGTCTAGACCTTTTTCTCTTATGTATTCTCCATCGGTGGAGTTTCTACACCTCATATATTAAGGTGCGGAGCTCTGCTGTTCTTCATGAATTAATGCAAGTACTATTGTTTCTCTTTCAATTCACGCCTACTTCTTCTCCAAGATATACTCTCGTACTTAATTCAATTAAGTCAGAATGAAGGGGTGACCCGTGACAATCACCCACTATCTTCGTTACTCGCTTAGCCAAGATCTGCGTGCCTGATAACCACAAATGGTCTACATGATGTTCAACGTAGTCATTGGACGACAGCCAAAGTATAATCTCTTGGGTCTCTGATCCACAGATTTGACTCACCTTTCCTGACAATAGAGCATTTGAATCTGTGAGATTAGAACCTTCGTTGTATAGGCTAGAACCAATTGGCAGCATTCCTGAGATTCAGAAAGTTTAAACCTTGTTTGTGGTATTCCGAGTAGGATCTGGGATGGGATGACTATGACGAGCTTCAAACTCGCGAATGTTGGAGACAGTGACAGTGTGCAAAAGGATAGAGAGATCCTATTTCGACACGCGTGAGAACTGACAGATGATTAGCCGTGTAGAAACCGTACCTGGACCATTTTCACTGAGAGGACGGATGGTAGCCATTGACAACGGTGATCCACCAACATACAGCTTGCCATGAAAGGGAGCACGCATGATTGGATGAAGACAATAGGAAAGTAGAGGTTCAGAAGCAACAAAGCATCTCCAAACGCCTATCTGAAATTCTCACCGATGAATTACATAAGTATCTTTATTTTATTTTATGTTTTATTTATCTTTTAATTATCAAAAACTCATAACCATTTGAATCCGCCTGACTAAGATTTACAGGATGACTATAGCTTGCTTCAAGCCGGCAATCTCCGTGGGATCGACCCTTACTCGTGTAAGGTTTTATTACTTGGATGACCCAGTGCACTTGCTGGTTAGTTGTGCGGAGTTGCAAAAGTGTAATTGCAGTTTCGTGTACCAATGATAATGTTTTGTTTTTGGGGGACTGACTATAGTGGAATTTTGTAGATTAAAGAAGAGTATTAGTTTTTCCGTTGGACAGACCTAGAAGCTAAAACTGAAGATCCGCAAGTTGCAAGGTTGAAAATTGTAGGCCTAAAAGCAAAAGTGAAGGACTTTGAATGGGAGTTGAAGGTTGTTGCAGTCTTGGGCATGGTTGGTTGGGTTGGTTTTTTTTTTTGGTTGCAGATTTCATTGAATCATAAGCAGGGGCTACCTTGTGTAATGCCTCTAAAAATGGCTTGATGAAATTAGGGGGCAAAATAGGGCTCTTTTAGTTAAGATGTATTTAGGCTTTTGATGTGTGGAAATCGATCCAACACAAAACTCACCGGCAAGTGTACTGGGTCGCATCAAGTAATAATAACTCACATGAGTGAGGTCGATCCCACAGGGATTGAAGGATTGAGCAATTTTAGTTTAGTGATTGATTTAGTCAAGCAAATAAGGATTGAATTGAGTGGTTTGTAGTAGACAGAAAGTAAATTGCATGAATATAAAGGGAAAAGGGGAAATTGCAGTAAATTAAAGAGGACAGGGACTAAAATAACTGAATCTTAAAGTGCAAGTAATGTAAATGGGCTGAAACTTAAGTTGCAAGAAATGTAAATAGTTGAAACTTAAACTGCAAGAAATGTAAATTGACTGAATAATAAAGGGTGCAAGGAACTGGGATTACAGAATTTAAACAAGAACAAGTGAATTACAATAAACAGAAGAGTAAAAGATAAATTGAAGTAAAGTGGATCTTAAACAGAAAAGTGAAAGTGATAAAAAAATTAAAAACAGAAAGTAAGTGTAGCTCAATTGCAGAAATTAAGAGATTGAAAATCTCAGGAGTGGAGGAGACTAGAAAACAAGTCTAGATCTCAAATCCTTCCTTGATCCAACAAGAACAATTGCAAAAGAAAATCGAAAAGTGAATTGCAGAAGGAATAAAAGTATGAAAGTAGTAAACATAATTTGAATTATGCAGAAAGAGTAAATAACAGATCTCAAGGTGAGATTTAAACAGAATTTCTTCAATTCTCCACCCAAGATCCAAGACAAGAAGTAAAGAGTGCTCAAGCAAGAACAAGGAAGAAGAGAGATCAATTCTCCTTCCCAATTCTCTAAGATCCCAATTCAAAGTAAAAAAAACTCAAAAATAAAAAAATGAAAATTCTCCAAGAGGTAAAAGGTAAAAAAATAAAAGCTAGATAAAAGGTCCTTTCTAAATCAAACTATCACCTATTTATACACTTCCTAATTTAAATCTAAGAATTTGGGTGGGCTCTAAAATTTGGTGAAGAAATGAATTAATTTAGATTTTTGATGGATTTTTGGCCCAAGGTTCACCTCCCAGAGGATGGCTCAGTTCAAATACAAAACTGATCGCCCAATGTTGCCTTGTGTTGCCCAATTTATGCGCGTCCAGCCTTGTTTACGTTGCTCTTCAATAGAGCTCAGTTGAAAAATTGAACTGAGCTCTATGTCTTGCCTTGGGTGTGTCAAGTGCGCGTCCTAGCTCCCTCCTTGCCTTTCATGAGCTCCCAGGTTTGAATCTTAGCCAACCCACCTTGGCTTATTTTCCTTGCAAGCTTGGTAGTGTGAGGTTCCTTGTTCGAACCTTGGAGAAGGCTTTTTGGCCATTTTCTCTTGTTTTCCTTGCAAGGAGCGTTCCTTGCTTTCCTTGGGTCATGAGTTCGAGACCTTGTGGCTTCACTCCTTGGAATTTCGCTTTGAATTAATTTAGGAGAACCCCCGATAAAGCTCACTTAGTGAACTGAGCTTTATGTCCTTTCCTTGCTTTTTTTAGTGCTCAGTTAACTAAATGAACTGAGCTTTGTGTCTTGTTTTCTCCTTTTATTCCTTGTGAAGCTCGGTTCACTCACTCAACCTAACTTTCTTCCTTTCTCAATGATGCCACGCTTTTTCTTCTCCTTTAGCTACGCTTCTTAGGCCACGCTTTTCTTATTTTTTCTTTTCTTCACCTATAAGTAATCAAGACAACCAATCAAAGTATCACAAAATTCACAAAGCTTAAAATTCATTTAAAAACCAATTAATTCGAGCTTAAACTTCATGATTTTGTGTCAATTAAAGGGTGGTTGATTGATTCAAATAAACCATGCAATTCCACTCTAAATTACTTACTTATAATGCAAGAAAGTGCATAAAAACTAGTGAAACAAGTGAAATTAGCTTGAAAAATAGGTATATGATGACTTGTCATCAGCTTTAATGAGATTGTGTTGTTACTTGAGCTTTTTTATTTGAATGAAATTGAGTTTTGTAGCTTGACATGTATTGTGTTAATGAAAATCTGCTTTTGTGGCCAGACGGAGTTTGTCTTAATGAGTCTGGTTTTTGTAGGTTGGTCAAGAATTATGTAAGTGAAATTGTGTAGCTTTAATTTAACAAGAAATTGTTAATGAAATTGGATCTGGTAGCCTGGAATTGTTACTTAAGAATTGTGTCAACGAGATTGGTATACTATGACCTACTTTAATAATGTATAATATGCAATATGCAATATGAATTAACATAAGAGAGCACCACAAGCAGATACATTAAAACACAACTATGTCAAATTCATTAATAAGCATATGTCTCGTTGTTGTCTTAGTTGACCGTTGGACCCAAAAGAAAATATTATCCCTAAAGGAAATGACAACGAAGATGGAAACTTCAGTCACCATAAACCTAGAGCAACTCTGTTGCTATCTAAACAACAATAAGCATAAACAGCATGTAATAAGTTTCAACTAAAATAAAGTCTAAGCAAACTTAGAGTATAATCAACTTATAGCCTACATTTTGCACATAATAACATAATCAGGATTTCAAAATTTTAAAGTTTTTCCCAAGCTCTTGGAGGCAGTTTTGTCATCAGCCTCAACTTTCTTGGAGAAACATATAGTGCAATGTTGTAACTGAGGGAGACATTCTTGATAACTTGTTGGCTTGAGCTGGATGTATCCTTCTCCTTGGGCACTAATGGTGGTTGTGTTGAGCTTCTGATGGGCTTCATCTTGGGCCTTCGATGGAGAGGATCTACTGCTGGTGTGTTGGGCCTAAATGATGGTGGTGTGGGCTTGGACTTGGGTTGGAATGACTTGGACCTGGTTGTGGCTGTTGTGCTGGTGGCTTGTTGGGGCTATAATGATGATTTTTGTTGCAGATTGGACCTCTTCCTCCCTCTAGTAGCAGATTGGATAGTAGGTTGTAAAGATGATCTCTTCCTTCCTCTATTGGTTTTCTTGATAGCAAAGTACTTAGGTGGTTGGACCTGAAATACAGCAAAAATAAGGCAAATTACATTTAAAACCAGCCATTGCAATAAAACCCTAATATACATATTGTAAATACACTTACAGGGAGGGGTGGCTTGCTGCATCCTCCCCTCTTGTGACCTGATTCACCATAGTTTAAGCACCTCTGAATCTGCCCCCTCCTAGACAAGTAAGTCTGGCTTCTATCTTTAGCTTCATTAGGTCCTCTCTTTCTCTTTTTCATTGGTCTGTGGCTAGGCTTCCGATAGGGTGGTGGTATCACATCATCAAACTCAGTCATCTCCCATAAATCTGGGCCATTTAGAGGGTTGATTACCGAATCATAGCACCTGACATAGGCCTCTTTCTTATAGCAGTCATCAACAAATGCATCCATATCAAGACCTTTAAAGTTGATGCAGCTGATGGCATGCGTGCATGGAATGCCACTGAGCTGTCACTTCCTACAAGAACACTCACGAGCAGACAAATCAACATCATATTTGTTTAACCTATTTCCAACCTCATATGTCTGTGCAGCAGACCAATAAGGCCTCTACTCACTAGCTGACCTGCCCTTTCTCTCTATTTTCTTCCTAATTCGAGGTAAAATTGTACCCCTAAACCTTTGAATTCTTTCTCTATTAACAGCACACCTACTCATCAAATAAATCCTAATTTCTTCTAGCATAGTAACAATAGGCTTTTTTCTAGAATCTACTATTGCACCATTAAAGCTTTCACGCATGTTGTTTACAAGAGTGTTGCATTTAGAATGATAGTTAAACCTGGGCCTGCTTTAAAATCTAGGAGGAATAGCGTTCAGATGCCTGTGAGCCTCTACATTCACCTTTGGATGACTATCATCTCTCTCTCCTACTCCTTCCAGTGTGTAGCCTTTGCACACCTCTACATTAATTGCTTCAAGTGAAGGTCAAAAAACTTTTTCCTGAAGTTGCTGTATAGATGATGGACACAAAACCTGTGGTCTACACCTGGGACGACTTTATCAAAAACGGGCAATAGACCCTAAGAAAAGAGGTAAAAATTTGTGTTTAACAATGTTATTAATCAGAATTAAATGATTCACGAAATAGTAGTTAACACAATAATTGGTTACCTTCTGCTGATTAGACATAAAAGTTGATCTACCAATTGTCTCAGACCCAAAATAATCAATTAGCAGCTGGAGAACCATTTTCAGGTGTCTTTAGTCTGTGACTCGACAACGGCATACACGATAGGAAGCATTTAATCATTAGGGTCTCACCCTATCGCAGTAAAAAGCTTCCCCCTGAGGTGTCTTGGGAAAACAGTCATCCAACCCAATAAACCTCCTACAGTGCAGAAAGCTCTTTTTGCAAGCATCTAGACATATGCATATTCTTTGAAATATGCAGAAGTTGTTCAATGAAGAGTGTTGAACATTAATCTTGAAATCAGGGGAGCTTTGTACCTTGAGCTTCACTGTTGATCCTGGATTAGCCCATAGCAACTCTGAGTAGTAATCAGCTATCCTCTTATATTGCTTCCTGTAATTTCCTTGTATTTCATCCAATGCAGCTTGTCTTGACCTAGCTGCCATTGACATTGTCTGATAGAGGGAAATTGTCGGTTCAGAATTTTCACAAAAATATCATCTCGCCGAAGTATAGATCCAAACCAACAATCAACCCTCAATCAAAGTTTAATTTGTTTGTCACAATACAAACCAATAAAAATCGAGAGTGTTTAAACCTCAGGTCGTCTCTCAAGGAATTGAAGGGAAGTGTGCATATTATTGGTTATGAAATATTTTAGAGTTTTTGTAATAAGAGATGAGAAATGTAAATAACAAAAAAATAAGCTAACAACTAAGGAAGGTATTGGCAAGAGGTGAGAATTGGAATTCCTATCCTCATTATTATCCTCAATTGTGATGATAATTGTCTTTTGCTCTTACTTAGCTATCCTCTAACAATTGAAAGAATGTCAAGTGAGAAAAATTAACTCTAGTCCACAAGTCCTAATCAAAGATTAGCTTTAGTGGAATTCAAGTCAATTAGTAATCCTCAATCACCAATCAACAAAAGAATTTGACAATTCAAGAGTTTTCAATTACTCAACCCAAGCTAAAAACACAAAATTCTACACTAAAATTGAAAGCATCATTTTATCAAACACCTAACATGCATAAAAGAAAAAATAGTATAAATTGCAATAATGATAAAAATCTATAACTACCAATTGCAAAGAAATAATAGAAATCACTTAAATAAACATCAAGAAATATAAAACATCAAAATTGCATTAAAGAAACTTCAAATTAGCAAAGGTGCATTAACATAAAGAGTATCAAAATAAAGAGAGTAACAATAAAAAGAAAACTAACAATGAAGCAAGAACAAAGAATTGTAAATGAAACTAAATGAAAGCAAGAATCAAATCCTAAACTAATAAGAAACCTAAATCTAAACCCTAATTCCTAGAGAGAGAAGAGAGCCTCTCTCTCTCTCTCTAGAAATCTCACTCAAAATATGCTAAAAAATAAAATGAAATTCATTCTATGTTGTCTTGGAATGTTTCCCCCTTGAAAGAGCTTCTATTCAGCTTTTAGGCATCCAA